>NC_056660.1:62722500-63025000 GCF_018350195.1 Panthera tigris
GAAAAGATACAACAGTGATGAAAGAATTAAAATATTCATTTTCTGTTCCAATAGAAGCCAGGTCAGAGATTAAAAAAAGGCAACACTTCTCCTTTTCTGTTTCCAAGTTGGAACAGTGCAGAAACTTTACGCTGACTGTGACTAAGTCATTAATTGAACAGTACGCTAAATAAATTAAATAAGCGAGTGCCTTGTAAAAGTACGAGGCAATCATGGTTATGATTAGGGAAGCTGAGGTGTGGAACACCCAGAGAGAAAACTGACGGAAGTATTAAAGACTCCATATGTGGCCCACCTGGCTGGGCAAGAAATCTGGAGAAGCAGTCAAGTGAGTAAATCTGAAAAGTAGATCAAAAAGAAAATTTGAGAGTGAGATCAATGTAAGTGAATTAGAAGGGAGGAAAAACCCTTTTCTATAATGTGACCAAAATTATGAAGGAGCTAAAATATAAGATAATAACAGCTAAGGAAAAATAGCTGTATGTACCAAGAATCTGAATATTTCCTGGGTAAAATTAGTCTGTTTATAAGTCGTTCTGAAGTGTGGCAGTTAACATCAGCATGGGTCCTTGGTAGCAAGCAAAATCTACTCAAATTTAAGCTAACAACAACAACAAAAATACAAGAAAGAAAGAAATTACTAAAGGAGATCCAGCATTTCAAAGACTTAATTTGAGGGAGGTGGTCAGAGGGGGGACCTGGAGAAAGAGTCTCAGAAATGGACAGCACCTAGAAAGGGGAGGTAGCCCAAGTCCCACCACTGAACAGCCTGATTAGGATACTGTCTGGTTAACAGTAATCCGAATAGGCACCCAAGACTCCACTCGTACAATGCTTTCATTGCTACTGTGGAAAATTTCTCACCAGTTGTTTGGCCTCTTAAGATTCAACAGTTCAAAGTCCCAGGCATAAGCATTTCCTTACTGTGCTGTGTCACATGATCACTTCTAGGAAGAGAGAGAGAGAGAGAGAGAGAGAGAGTGAGTGAGTAAATTACCAGGTCTGTAACCACAGCTCAGGGAGTGGGGGAGGGGGATTTCCTCAAAGACAGAAGCCTTTTCTCCACCCTTTCACCAAATAAGACACATCAAATGGCCTCCATAAATACTGAATGTTTGACACTGCTATCAATTTAATTTAGTTGGATTAATAAATGAAAATAGCTAGAATTCAGTTTTCTTGATTGATCTGCTCCTCATGATAAAAGAAAGGAGTGGGGAGACAGGAGCCCCAAGGGCAGTGGAGGAGGGGGCAATAATGTGTAGAGGCAAAACATGAAGGCTCTTAAGTCCGGGTTTTAAATACCATTGTAATGTTTACTATCTCTGAACGTGGGTAAATTCGTTATATACAGCTTCATATTGGTGGTAGTTAAAGTGGAAATGAGAATGCTATTCATCTCATAAAGTTATTCTGAGGATGGAATTTTAAAATGCATGCTACTTGCTTACTGTGCTGCCTGGAACATGAGCAAGTGCTCATAAAATGCAAACAACCCCCTCCCACTTAGACTTGTGGGGCTGTGCGTGCACTGAAAGCCCAACCACTCTGAACAAATTCTTGATATTTTGATTTCTCTTCCTCCCCAATGCTGAGGAGAACCCTGATAAAAGCCTTTTACATCCAGTGGTTTTGACTGCTTTTCTGAGTTGTCTCATCATCTCCCTTTATCCCGATCCTCAATCTCAGGCTGTTACCCTGTAAATATAAGGGTATTCTTGAGTTCCATGTTGGGTTTAAAAAAAGTATCCCTTTGGGGCGCCTGGGTAACTCAGTCAGTTGAGCACCCAACTCTTGATTTCAGCTCAGGTCATGATCCCAGGGTCTTGGCATCAAGCGCTGAGTGTGGAACCTGCTTGGGATTCATTCATTTTCTCTCTCTCTCTCTCTCTCCCTCCCTCCCTCCCTCCCTCCCTCTCTCTCTCTCCCCACCTCTCTTCCCTGCTTGCACACTCTCTCTCTAAAATAAAATTTAAAAACAAAAAACAAAAAAGAAAAGTATTCCCAGAGCCCTTTCTAGGACTAGAGCCCTACTTTTATCTTGCTAGCCACCTTGCCACCAGTATTTAGTTCCTGCTTGGCTGGATGCCACTACCATGAACATGAACTTGAAAGGCAGGTGATCTTAACTTTGAAACAAGCATTGTCACTCAAAAGGTGTGTGACTTTAGACAATTTAATTTCTCTGGGCTTCATTGGCATTACCTGTATAACGAGGGTGGTAATGAATATGGCACATAAAAAAATGCCTTTGATTATTATCTCAGTAACTGTTCTCAACTATGAGTAAAGAGAATCTTCTGGCAGGATACTATAATAGAAAAAACTCTACACCTGGCCTTGATTTTCTCAGGAGAGATTGCAGTAAGAAATTAAAGGAAGATGTAACAGAGACTCTGTAAGAAACTAAGATTAAGATCACCCCATTTAGGAACTTTATAAAATCATTGTAAGACTGATGGGGAGAGAATTTTCCTCCAGTCACACCAGCCAGGACTCTGCAGGTCATAATGGAAGGTGCAACCACAAGGTGGCAGTAAACAGGACATTGGTGTATTGAACCGCATCACAGGAGTGTGATTTTATCACAAAATTGCAAGATTGCAGTCTCTGGGATTTGTTCTGTCCAAGGAGTTGTCCCAACCCTGGCTGCACAATGGAATCATTTGCAAAATTTTTCAAAAACACTAATCTCCAGACCCATCTCCAAAAGACTAATGTATAACTGGATGAAAGGGGGAAAGAAATATAATTTAAAATACACTTTTGCTTTAGCAAGAAAGGGAGAGGCTCAGTGGGTTTAGCATCCAACTTTTGATTTCAGCTCAGGTCATGATCTCGTGGTCATGAGATCAAGCCCCATGTCAGGCTTTGTGTTGACAGCACAGGGGCTGCTTGGGATTCTTTTTCTCTCTCTCTCTGCCCCTCCCCCAAGTGAGTATGCACTCTCTCTCTCAAAATAAATAAATATTTTTAAAAAGAAGAGAGAGAGAGAGGAAGGAATTACTGTCCTGGGGAGTTACTGTTTGAGGTCATCCACGTCATTTCTCTTCTTCTTAGAAGTGCCCTGAAAATCTGTGCAGGAAAGTTAAAACTCCTAGATACGTTCTTGATAATTTTGATGTTTATGTGCTCTAACAGCTCAAAACCTTTACAATCAAAGAAACGATTCCTAGAGTTTAATCCAAATCCCTCCTGTTGAAAGCTAAACTTCATTCTAGTGTTTAGCTCAGAGGAAACAAGAAGGGCTCACAAGACTCGGATTTTACCCTTCACTATCCTTGAAGTGTCATACCTCAGTTTACATAAGTGAGTTTCTTTTGTGCTTAATGCAATTGATTTGCTGCTTTCTACTGATGTGTAGTGTGACTCAGCTTACAAGCAATTTGGGGCAGTACCTTCTTGTTTCCTAAGCCAAATTTTGTTGTGAGAGCAAGCTTTTCTGACCCGAGGGCTATTATGGGGATGGGATGGCAGGTCCTAGCATTTGACCTCCACTCAGAGCAACCATTACACTGGCCTTGGGCCATAGGCACCTGGTAGTAGCCTGACTTCATCAAACCTTTCTGCCAATCCTGGGAAATGAAAAACGAGTCTTTGGCAATCTTCAGTCTGACTCAATGTACATTTAAGCCAAGGTATAAAATATAATAGTCACTGTTACTAAGAATCTAGTGTATGCCAAAGATGTTGTAACAATTAAAGGAGAAATTTATGGACAGAGCACACTGCCAGGAACATAGTAATCTCAATAAATGGTGATGAGTATAGGCATTATTGCTGATCCCAAAAGTGGCCTTGAAAGGATGACATGACTTTTCTCCTTTTACAAGGATGAAATTAAGGTTCAAAAAGGTTCCATAACTTACCCAGGATTATGCTGTTCATATATGGCTGAGCAGCCATTTGAACAGAGGGAAATGTTTGAACAACAGAGCCTTGCCCGGGATTGAGAGAGCAGAATATTTGCAACTGTCTGTGGTAGTCTCCCATGATTAGAAGGGGGCTGAGTGGAGATTACAATGAATTACTTCCTTTTATTTTGCGTAGGATCTCAAACCACTTAAAATTAATCCTCCAGTAGACTACTGGTTCTGTGTTGCACATGTATGTGTGCAAACATATACATGGGTGTGTGTATGTGGATGAATATGATTTACTGGTTTGGTGGTAATAGTAGAGAGAGGCAGGTGATTAATTGAATTATAGCAATAGCACAAACTGATCACATTCAAAGAGATTAATATCATTCATTTCAGTTCTCTAAGTAGTTATTATCAAGGGCATATTATGTGCTTGAAAGTAAGTGGTTAAGTTCCTTAGAGAATATAAAAGAAGAACATGGCAGAATCCCAGCACTCAAAAATCTTTAGTTTAGTTAAAACTCACTGTGAAATAGAGAATCAAAGAATATAAGAATTTGTTCGTTAAAGTGCTAAATTAAACATAAAAGTAAGTCCCAAAATGTATAATAGGTTTCTTCAGGATGAATTGAGGGCAAGGAAAAATTTTTCAGGAAACACGATGGGGGAAAATCCTGGATGCCCTGAGAGACAGAAATGGGATGGCCCATTGGGAACTGCTCTAAACTCTTAAAGAGGAGAAAGGAAGGTACAATGAAAATGGCATTAGAGAAAAATTCACCAGGGAGCCATGCTCAGTTTCCTTGGTGCCAAGCCAGTAGACATGCATTCATATATATTCAGAGAGACACAGAGATAGAGACAGAGATCATTTGCTTACTTGCAAAACTCCTATGGCCATGCTAAGTCTTCAAGAAGAATTATTGAATATGACAATGGATACTTTCAAAGGCAGGAACAGAGCAACAACCTTCAACTCTGGTTTTCAGTTAGGGTAGACCATGTAACCCTGGTCTAGCCCCTTCTGGGGAATGTACTCTAATCCCATCATTCATAACATAGGTATGATTTTCCATTACCAGCAGAGAATATCAGGAAGTTTTTTGTCCGCACACAGAGATCCATGTGGTTAATTAAAGAGGAGATTTTACCCCCAGAAGCATAAGGCAATGGGGTGAGAAAGCTAAATCTTTTTGATGAAACAAAGAAGTTCAGACAGCTTTGGGGTACCTGGGTGGCTCAGTTGGTTGAGCATCCAACTTCAGCTTAGGTCATGATCTCACTGTTCATGAGTTCAAGCCCTGCATCGGGCTTGCTGCTGTCAGTGCAGAGCCCACTTCAGATCCTCTGTCCCCCACTCTCTGTCTGCCCCTCCCCCACTCACACTCTGTCTCTCAAAAATAAGTAAAAAAAAAAAAAAAAAAAAAAAAGTTCAAACAGCTTCATGTGCTCCATAGCTACCAAAAAGGAAGGGGGTCAATCTTCTTTTCCTACTGTCAGACCTAAAGACCTAAAGTCTTCTTTAAGGAATCCATGACACCCTACTTAATTAGAATAAATCTTCCCTAAATTGCAATTGGCTTCATTAAATGAGAAAAAAAAAACATATTAGAATGACTCTCTGGGGGAGGGGAGGTTGTGAAAATTGCCAAAGAATGGTTTTAATTTTAGAATACCAGGAAGAATTTCACACAGCAGCAAACATAATTTCACTAAAGCTGCATGAAAATATTACATATCTAAACAGCTATAAATCTTTGTTTATAAAAATAATAGTAAATGCAGGACTCCTAATGAATAAAAATGAATTTTAAATCTATATTCAGTATTGGCTTGTCTGCTAACAGCTTTGGTCTAAATCTTAATGACCTTCTTGTTCAGCTCCAAACCATGTGGGGTTTGCTCTTACCATTTTTGGTTTACCAAATATGAAAGCAACCATCTCAACCACCATAAACAAAAGGAGATGTGTCACTCTGAACCTCAACATACCTCATGGCAAACTAGAAGCTTTGGCAGACAGTAGTGGTCTGAGACTTCACAATGTAGTTGATGCCCCTGAGATCACTCTACCCTTTGCTGCTGCTGCCACAGATCAGTAGGGTCAGCGGTGGACAGGGGATTTTGGCCAAGAAATGGAGTTTAGAAATGCTAGACAGACAAATCCCCTAGAGTCAATCCATTGCCTCCAATGATTTCACTACTTCAGTTTGACAGTTTCTAGAGAAAGAGAAGCTGTCACTTCAAATGACCACTGGCCAATTTTTACTGGTCATCTTGAGCTTCTTTTAAAGTTGCTCTTCTAATTGTTCATATAAGAAGGGAGCAGAAAACTATAGGTTGCAAAACTAAGGGATTGGCTTTGCTTCTTGTAACATGGATAAGAATCATGGGAAGCAGGAAGCTTGGATAATTGGACAGTAGAATGCTATAGAGCAATATTATACCCATATGCTTGTTCTAGTGTAGACATGTTGGCTAGTATTGATTCATTCTGAAATACACAGCCATCCCTCTCCCTTGCAGGGGCAGAAAGGATATGCCAACCTAGCCATGTGGAATGAGGGATGCCCAGTTTGTCTGCTTATTTGCTTTGGTGTATTAACATATTAGACCTAATCAAACTGAACAAATTACTACTAAATCTACAAAGGAGAAGATATATATCAATTGTCACATCAAATCATTTTACCTAGATCACACTAAGTACCATTTAGTAAGTTTTACATTCCATTGTCCTCAATTAAAGGATGGGGGGGGGGGGTTGGGCTAACAGTGAGACTATCAGTTCTCTATACTCAGAAGACAGATGAACAAGAAATAATATGAGGGCATATAATTCACAGCACTAAACTGGGCCTTATCAGGAATAATAAGGAAAAACATAACCTAAGTGTTTGGCTTTTTTTTCCTAACTGAAGAAAACAGAACACAAACCAAATGCAACAGCAAGATCACCAACAGACTCCACTTCCCTCTATTCAGGTTATGTTGCATTTACAAACTATGGTTTGTGCTACAAGGCAATATATACACTCCTAAAAAATAAAACTCACTTCCTGTAAACCATATATGAAAAATAACCAAAGATTATGCCAAAAAATGGGGTTATGGGCAGACCACTCACAATCTATACAATTCATAATAAGAATGCTAACAAAAAAAAAAACAATCTTAATAAAAATGCTAGCTCTGCTAAAAAGACATTGATATTCCTAATAAAGAAATACTAAGTGAAAGTACATTGATAGAGGGAATGTAAGAAGGAGTTAAGGCTGCTGAGTTGTAGAAACAAGATCAAAATGTACAAACATTGGGGGGAATTGCAAGATAGGAACTCCTAGGACAAAGCATGTGGCCACACTTAGTCAAGAGGAAGAATATAGGATGATAAACATCATGTACAGGACTCTATCCTCTACAGCCACTATGTTCATGTATTTTGCATTCAGCTACTATCCTTTCATGTGTGAAACACACTTGACATGTGTCAGTTTTGGTGTAAAACATTAATATGCTGGGGCAAATCATACATGGACCAACCTATGTGATTGATGCATTATAAAGACATCCTTCCTCCATCTACCCACCATGTATAAGCTAGTTTTCAATACAGAAACAAAAGTTTTAGTAGAACAGACCAAACATTATGATTTATTATATTTTCTTACCCAAACCCTCATTTAACTTCATATCAGTTTCTCCCATTATTACTAAGGGTGTTACCAATATCTGAATGTCCCAAGCTTGAACTGCATTTTTTTACTCCATCTTACTTTTAAATAGCAATTTTCAGGGGTGCCTGGGTCACTTAAGCACCTGACTTTTGATTTCAGTTCAGCTCATGATCTCACAGTTCATGGATTTAAGCCCCATGTCAACTGCTCTGACAGCATAGAGCCTGCTTGGAATTCTCTCTCCCTCTCTCTCTGCCCCTTCCCTGCTCATGCACTCTTTCACTCTCTCAAAAATAAATATACTTTAAATGTATATGTACATAGCAATTTGCAGAATATTTCATTTATTATAAATTAATACATCGGCATTCAGGCACCTCTCTCCTGTCGAGGTATGGTTGGAGAAAGAAGAACTAGCCAGAGGGGGACCAAGATGTAGGAGTGGGGTAATTCTTGTCTGCTCTCATAAAAGTGAAACCAGTTAGATCTGGAAGTCATGATGAGTTGGGTGGAGAGGGAGCAGACACAGAGCTCTTTAAGAATAACAAGCGCATGGGACACCTGGTGGCTCAGTCGGTTGAGCATATGATTTCGGCTTGGGCCGTGATCTCTTGGTTTGTGAGTTCGAGCCCCACCTCAGACTCGCTGCTGTCAGCCTGTCAGTACAGAGCCTCTTTTGGACCCTCTGTCCCCCTCTCTCCACCTCTCCCCCACTTGGGCTCCTCCATAATAAATATTAAAAAAAAAAAAAAGAATAACAAGTGCAAATCTTGCCAGATTACCTAAGGGCTATGTGGAGAGTGGTGACCACCATATAAGAACAATACAAGGCAAAGGCAAAGTACCAGGAAAACAAAGATGAGAATAACAGTAGGCAAAGGGGAAACAGTCTGGTCAGGACTCCTCCATGATTTACATGAAATCCAAGAACAAGTTTGTGTGGGAAGGTGGGTTTTAGAAAGCTCAAAAAGGATGAACAAAAGGCTGTACCTGCCTCTTTCCTTCCTGAATTGACTGCAAGCTGACCATCAAAATCTGATCACTCTCTTCACAGTGTAGAGTTATCCTGAGCGTGTCCCCTCCTAATTACAGACTATATAACCTAGGTTTACTTACAGTTAGGTGTGGATTATGACTACACTGTGGCAAAGAAATACATAGAAGTCATGGATGCTGTTTCAGCCTCACAGTGAAATAAAGCTGTGCCTTAAGACCATGAATGTATTTGTTCCACGCTCCCTCTCCCATTCTTTTCTGCTGCAACCCAGACATGGCAGCAGTCCAGCCTCTTGATTGCTCTGTGGGATCCTGGAACATGAAATTAGCAGAAACCTGGGTAGCAAATAACTTCAAGGAGTAGAATTGCCCTACTGACCTACAAATATTACCTGAGAAAGAAATTATCTCCTGTGTTCTTTAAACCTTCATCCCTTGGAGTTTAGCTTTCTCTCAAATAATACCCCTTCTATCACATTCAAAAGTCTGTTTAGTCATAACTGTCAGTTAATGTTCAACAAATGTATTATTTAAAAGGTAGCTTTAAATATTCAATATCTTCTCATTTCTGACCAAAAGGAAGCAAATCTCTATGTACCTATTGTAAACAAGCTTCCATGAGCTGTGCTTTCCAAGTGATATGTTTTGTTCAGAGGTTCTTGAACATCTTCAGCTATTCTAAATTATTGTAATTACAATTTTTGAGGAGGAGGATATGACAAAGCAAGTTCCTATTTCATTTGGAAGACTAAATCAGCTAGAATACTTAGAATTTTTTTTAATAAAGAAGTCTTAGAAATATCAAAATGTTCTTTATAAACTACAGTAGTTTTTAAAAGGGAGGTACTGGGGCACCTGGGTGGCTCAGTCAGTGGAGCATCCAGTTTCAGCTTAGGTCATGATCTCACTGGTTCGTGAGTTCGAGCCCTGCATTGGGCTCTTTTCTGACAGCTTGGAGCCTGGAGCCTGCTTTGGATTCTGTGTCTCCCTCTCTCTCTCTCTCTGCCCCTCCCCCACTCATGCTCTGTCTCTCCCAAAAATAAACATTAAAAAAATCAAAATTTTTTAAAAAATAAAAGGGAGGTACTGGTCAGGGAAGAGATAGAGACAGACATGTGAGACATGTCTCACATGAGACAGAATGTATACACACTTAGGTATAATTATAGGTAAAGATGGCACCTCTAATCAAGAAAAAGAGAAATTATTATACAAGTTGCATTGGGGCTAGCTCTCTGGATAAAAAGCAACTAAGTTCATCCTTATCTCTTAGAGCAAAATTATTTCCACACCAACTAGAGGCTTAAGTGAAAAATAAATATATAAACTTCATAGTGAGTATTTATCTAAGAGAATATTTATAAGTGAATATTTATCTCAAAAGAATTTTTGAGAATGACAAACAAAATCTCCAGAAGAAAAAATAACAATACATTTGACTGCATACAAATTTTAAAGTTCCCTACCAACATTTTTTCAGTTCAAAGAAAAATGACAAAACTAGGAAAATGTATACAAAAGATATCAAAGTCCTTAAAACACATAAAGTTCTTACAGGTTATAAAGAAAAACATACCAATAGAAAAATGAATAAGGGATTTGAATAATCAAGTCATAGAATAACATATTAGAATTGACTGTGAGCATTATTAGTGGGTTTAGTTTCCCTTAGCAATTCGAACTTTCAAATCAAAACACAAATAAAGAGGCTCTATTTAAACTATCAGACTGGTAAAGAAGCACATCCCACTAACAGAACTCCCAAACTAGGAGCTGCATGCAAATTAAGGTTTATGAAACACTCCCCACCCACTTGGACCACCTGTGCCAGGAGCATCTTTTCCACAGACTTACAGGCTTTCTGACTGTCCCGTGTGCTCTGATCCTCAGGGAGTTCATAGATGTGCCTTTATTCACATGTACAGTTACCAGTGACTTTTTCTGTTCATGTCTGAGATTCTAGATCTTTTTGGTGCTCGTATCTTTAAATATGATCATGCACATAAAAATATCACCCATCATCAAATAATGAGTTCCTTTTTTGTTAGAACTAAAAGACAACTCTGTAAAGGTTTCTTGCTTATTAGGGAAAAGAAGGCTGGAGAGGTGGGGGTGCAGGCAGGATGAATTTCATGTCCACAGGAGAACATTGTTAATGAGGTCACCTCTTCTTGAATGTCCTTCCCCTTGCTTTATCTTCTCTCTGGATCATCTGCCTGCAAGACAGACTCTCCTTCTTTCCAGATTATCTCCCCATATGACACTGCATCTAAGCCATTTCCTATTTTCTCAAGATAAGCAAATCAGACATTCCTACTAATGAGGCAGTGGGTGCATCTTCTAACTTTTAGGGGAAAAAATGTCTTAATGTAAACAGCTCTAGTGGAGTTATTTGTCAGCACTGTGACAGGTTTCAGCCCTGGCAGCAAATGGGAATCACCTGAGAATGGCACCAAACAGATTTTAAAACATCAAAATGGCCAGGTCTCATACAAACCAATGAACTCAGAATATATGGCAGTGGGGCTGGGACATGCATTTGTTGTTGTTTTGTTGTTTTGTGTGTCTTTTAAAGCTCCAGAGGTGATTCTGGTGCTACTGTTCAGTGAGCTCTGAGTATCAGTCCTAGAACAGTGGTTCTCAAAACATGGTCCCCAGAGCAGCATCAAGATCGCCTGGGAACCTGTTAGAAAATGCAGATTTGCAGGCTCCACCCCAAACCTACACAATCGGAAATATCAAGGGTGGGACCCAAGGCTGTTAATAATACCTCCAGGTGATTCTGACATGCACATCAAATTTGAGAACCACTTCATTAGGACGTTCGGCGACCTGTGTCCAGACACTAGGTATATAAAAATGAAATGAAGGTTAAAAAAATATAATTTGGTGTGATAAGAATCATTAAGGAAGATTAACAACGTACAATGAAAGACCAGATGAAGAAACTGTGAAGCCTTATTGTGAGCTTCTCACACAACCTTTTAAGCAGCCTTTAAAATCATAACGTGGTCCTAAGATCCGACCTTGACCATGGATAAGGCCATGTCAGATGAGCCATCAGACCACAGACTGGCAATTTTAAACCCAAATATCTTGTTTACTTTCCATCTTTTGATGAGAGATCAACCACCGCAGTCAAGCACAGTGCTCTCGAGATCAAGAGGAACAGTGGCAAGTTGCATTTTCTTCTGCAGCCACTGTTCTCATCAGCTCTACCCCACTCCATTCCCAGCATCTTGCCCAGGAGTTGACCATTCAAGTTTTGGCAAATTTAAAAGCTCTGGTTCAGCACTGAGTAAGTGATCAGTGTCTAACCGAAGCCAGATTCCGACAGAACACACACACACACACACACACACACACACACACACACACACCCCACACACACTCGACACCCCCCTCCTCCACCCGGTCCCGGGTGTGCGCCGCAGGGACTCTGCGCAGCCCAGCTCCTCCCGCGCAAACCAGAAGCAAGAAAAGGAACAAGCGAGAAACAAGAAGCAAAGGGGCTATCTGCTGCTGCTTTCCTGGAAGAAGCTTCCAGAGGGCCGCGCCACTTCCCCGGTCGCTTGCCGAGGCTCCCTCCGCGACTAGGCGTAAGTCTGTCGCCGCTGCCGCGCGTGTCCTCAGCGAGGGTGCAAGTGCCCAGCCCCAAGCCATGGGGGCCAGGAAACGCGGGGACCTGCCCTCGCACGGGAACAGACGGTCAGCGTTCGGAACTGAGCCCGGGGTGTGGTACGCCCAGTCCCCTGGGGGAGCAGCAGCCGCGCGCTGGCGGCCCCCGCTGGCGAAAACCCGCCTGCTCCAGCTCCACTCGCCGCCGCCCGGACGCACTGCGCAGAGCGCCAGGAAGCAGGGCGGAGGCGCAGCACTGTGGGCACCCCTCCTCCCTGGCTTGCCCCACCCCCTACCCCATTCGTCCGCGTTCTCCACTTCGCTCGTCCCTCCTTTTCTGGACCCTTCTGCAGCTCTCCTCACAGACACTGATTTTTAATAGTGGGAGGGAGGCGCTGCCCTGCTGGACTTTTGACCTTAGGCATTCCAGAAAGCACCTCCTAAGTAGGGTTTTAAAAGAAAAAGCAAAGGCTCATGTTGCTGGAAAGAATCAACGGAAGTTACTTTAGCAGTCTACCACCCCCCCACACACATACACACCCCTACAGTCGCACCTGAAAACAGTCCAAGAGCATCACCAGCGCTGAGCAAAATTATCAAGTAGGTAAAATAAATATCCTTTTTCTGAGAACACACAGGCACATCCTCTCACACCCCTAACAGGCACAGGCACGAGGACCTGTATGTTCTGACATTCTTGTGCCACTCGGTGCCCTCAGTAGTGGCATCAAATGCACTGTAGCTTCCTCCGTTTGCCCAGGTTCTGCTAGATTATATAGTCTGGAGTATATAAGACTGTCTTTACTTGGACTAAGCCAGTCCCTGAGGCCTTACTGTGTGTTGGAGGGATAAGGATGAACTCGGGTAGTAAAAGGGAAAATGTATACCTGTGCCTTGAAAGCATGTCTTAGTTCATCAGGTATTACCTGGCTCACAGCATTGGTTTGCTGGGGAAAGGATATTTGGTGTATCTATTGGATAAGGGAGGGGTCCAGCAGGGCCAGAACAATGGCATTTAGGCCTGACTGCATGTAATAATTATCTAGGAGACAAGGAAGTGTGATGCAGGTGTGTGTGTGTGTGTGTGTGTGTGTGTGTGTGTGTGTACAAAGTACCAGGATTCGGGCTTGGATATATATCAACCATTTTAAAATGTAAAAACTGTTTTTATACTCTGGAACAGGCCTGGACATAATTTGGGTTTTGTTTGTTTTGATGTTTTGTAATTTCTTAGCTGATTCTAAGATGTTGTCGTGATTCAGAACCACTACATTAAAGCAGTTCTCAACGTGTGGCTTCAGGACCAGCAATATCACCATCACATGGGAGCTTGTTGAAAATGCCAGTTCTCTTAAAAAAAAAAAAAAAAGGCAGAGCGGGACTGCACCTGGGTGGCTTAGTCCATTGAGTGCCAACTTTGGCTCAGGTCATGATCTCATGGTTCCTGAGTTCAAGCCCCACGTAGGGCTTGCTGCTGTCATCACATAGCCCAATTCAGATCCTCTGTTCCCCTGTCTCTCTGCCCCTCCCCCACTCACACTGTGTCCCTCAAAAATAAACATTTTTTTAAAATGCCAGTTCTCAGGGGCACTGGGTGGTTCAGTCAGTTAAGCATCCCACTCTCGATTTTGGCTCAGATCATTACCTCAGGTTCATGAGTTCAGGCCCTACATCAGGCTCTGCGCTTATAGCACAGAGTCAGCTTGGAATTCTCTCTCTCCCTCTCTCCCTACCTCTCTCTTGCTCTCTCTCTCAAAATACGTAAACATAAAAAACAAAAAAAAAGACATTAAAAAAAATGCCAGTTCTTAGGTCCCACCCCAGATCCACTGAATCTGAAACTCTGGGGCTGTTTCAACAAGCCTCAGTATTCATCCAATATTTGGATGCATGCTAAAGGCTGTGAACCATTAGGGATTGGCTGGTCTGTACTGCCCTGAAAGCTAAGAATGATTTGAATATTTTGAAAGGGCTATAAACAAAAAAACGAAGAAGACTATACAACAGACCTAGATAGACCACCAAACTAAAAATATTTACTATAGCACCCCTTCCAGAAAAACACCGTAATCTAGACTAGACATTCACATGGTGAGGGACTCTATACCCACCAGACACTGGTGGTATAAGGACACTGAGAAATTTTGTGGAAGAGTGAGGTATTGGCCATTGCAGGGAAAAGACAGGATAGGAAGCTATCAAGAGTAGAGGGAGGGAAATCATTTTATTCTAACTCATATGAAAGACTGGGCTTTGCTTACGGGATGTACCAAAAGGTCAAAGTAGGATTTCCCTCTTTTTGCAGATATGTGTTATTAATTGGCATTAAGCAAAAAGACATGTAGGGTAGCTCTTATATATGGCCAATCTGAGCCACAGCAGCCTTCCAAGTGGAATATTAAGTCAGCCCATTCTAGATTCAGCCCCCACCCAGTTTCCCTGGGTCTATATGAGGGTGTCTGTTTGTGAGTTTGTTTTCCTAAGCTCCTTGGGGACAGAAAATAAATGCTGTATTTATCTTCGTATTTATCACCTGAGCACCATGATAGGCACACAAAATGTACTTAAATGTGTACTTATTTGAGGTGCCTGGGCAGCTCAGCCAGTTAAGTCCAACTCTTGATTTCAGCTCAAGTCATCACCTCATGGTTCATGAGATCAAGCCCCATACCGGGCTCCAAGCTGACTGCATGGAGCCTGCTTGCAGTTTTCTCTCCCTTTCTCTCCTCCCCTCCCGCCCCCCCCCCCAAATAAATCATCATTTAAAAAAAAATGTGTATGTACTTAATAAATGCTTGTTTGTTTAATTCCTACTTGTGGTTTTTCCAAGTTGTAGCACCAATTTTCCACAAATGTGCTAGGTTAGGTATTTGGAGAGACTATACCAACTGTTTTAAAGTGAAGAGTCTGAATGACATGAAGGCTCCAGGACATCCAAAATAGTAAGCATTAAATATACATTTTTGGGGGGCGCCTGTGTGGCTTAGTTGGTTGGGCATCTGACTTTGGCTCAGGTCATGATCTGACTGCTTGTGAGTTCAAGCCCCGCATCAGGCTCTGTGCTAACAGCTCGGAGCCTGGAGCCTGCTTCACATTCTGTGTTTTCCTCTCTCTCTCTCTCTTCCTCCCCGTCTTGTGCTCTCTCTGTCTCTCAAATATAAAAAATAAATAAATAAAACATAAAAACATATATTGTGTATTTTCTTATATTACATACAATGTGCTATTATATATAATAATATATATAAATTATATAAAATATATATATAATATATAAATAATATATAAATAATATATATAAATAAAAATTGTATATTTTATTATATATAATACATTGTGTATGTTATATATTATATATATATTATTTTTAAAGGAAATAATGTCTGTCTTTTATATAATCATGCATCCCTACATGAAATGGTGTATGTCTTTAACCACTCAAAATAAATATTTCATTGGAGAGGTTTATTGTTGGTTAATGTTGTCAGTGCTATTTTTTTCACCTAATAAGGATCACCTCCCTGTTCACCATTCTTCATTACATTAGCAAACTAAATGTGTATGCTTAGATTTCAGTTTTAAAGATCCGAATTATAGCACCCATTTCTATTGAATGATGCTATATCTAGGTCCTGGCTGACAGCCATTACTAATACTACTTGGCTGTGGTGAGGCTAAAATGAATTCTATTAAAAGAAAAAATCCTAAATAACAGATATGTTCACAAGTTGTTCTCCACTTAGCATTCAATCTGTTCTGAAATATGTGATTCTTTTAATCCGGAATTAATGTAAAATGATTTCATTTCAGCATGGTATTATGTATTTTTAATTAATTTATTTACTTTTAATTGATCTATATAGTTGACATACAATATTATATGAGATTCAGATGTATAACATAGTGATTTGACACTTATATACGCTACAAAATGCTCACCATGGTAAGTGGCATTACCATCTGTCACCATACAATGTTATTACAATATTGTATTCCCTATATCCCTATATTCCCTGTGCTGTATGCCTTGTGATTTATTTATAGCTGGAAGTTTGTACCTCTTAATAAGCTTTTTTTTTTTTTTTTGGCCAAAATGCCATATTGAAATTTGGGAGAAAAGCAGTCATTTTGAGAGTGGGTAGCTGTTTTGAAGAAGAAAAAAAAAATGCCATTGATTCACCGTCAAATGTTTGTTTCCTCAAACTTAATCCTATTGGAATTAATGGTCATGTTTCAAGGTCACTTCCTGCCATCCAGACATCTTGCCCTTAAATTAAGAACAGGTGTAGCAACACGAGCATAATCTACTACAGTGAAACCTTGGTGTTTTAAGATCTACACATTCAGCACTGTCAAGTGTAGAGTACCTAGGTAAATCCAGTTGGGGGCAGCTATCATATAAAGTCTCATTTATGCCTGCAGTAAAAACACAACTCTAACCTGTATTTTCAGCAGAAGTGATTTTTAAAATCTACTGAATGACAATATCCCTTCATGAAAATAATATGTATGATGAAAGTGTAGGTTGAAGGTGCCTAGGAGGTTGATGCTGAAAAACATATTTTGAGCATTGGTAAACAGCAAAAGTCACCAATAAAAGACTTTGAAGACTGTAATTTTATTAAAGGTATGCAAATACCATATCAAATTTTTGCTTCAAACTTTGATTCAGTACTTTTACGTATGAAAACCATGTTGTCTTCCTGCATGATTAGCGCCACATTTTTCCAAGCAAGAGGTGAGTTCTAAAAATATATTGCAAAAATAAAATAAAAACAAAAATATATGATAGGAGGAAAGACATACATAAGGAAAAAACAAAAAAATAAATAAATAAAATAAAAAACAGAATACGCCTGTGGCCAATTCTCTGTGAGGTATTTCAAGATCCATATATGGGAAATATAGACATTCACAGACAAACAGAAAAATACAAATTATATGCATATTTTATGAGTGGAGTCACTCAGCTTTTATCTATAGTATCTTTGTATAGCAAAGGGCCTTGAAAGGCAGAGGTGATATCTCCCCTTAGGACAATGGGTTTAGGGTTTTTTGCTGTTTGTTGTTGTTACTGAGGGGTTTTTTTTGTTTTTTGTTTTTGTTTTTTTGTGGGTTTTTTTTTGCTGTTTGTTATTTTTGTTTACTGCTCAGTATAATAAAGATAAAATTTTACTCTGGGACAAAAGTCGGGTAGCTTTGCATAAAGTCCACCATAAAAGTTCTGGATTCTTTAAGCTTGGGATTCCTGAGCTGTGTTGCAAACCCACTTTGTACACAGCATCCACCTGGGCTGCTTATATCACCAAGCGGACTTGGGTGGCAAGAGGGGCTGACAAGGAATGTGAAACACGCTTCCTCATATGCCATAAGTGATAAAGTCCTTAGTCTTTGACGTAGGAGTCTTGTGTCTCCTACCAGCATCCTTGAAGCTATAGCAGGCTAACTTGTTAGCTTGCAAGTATGAGAAATCTCAGACCCTTCCCAGTTCTTGACACTAGAGATGGAATGAGGGTAAGAGAGATGCTCTGGGCCTGAACTTTAAGGAGGCTTTCATTCCGGATATTGCTTGGGCCTTATCTGCAGACACCTTTCTTACCTCTAGTCCTGGCCTTGCTTGACATCTTGGGTAATAAGTATCTAAATAAGTATTTTACTCATAGATAAATTTTATAGATGTTTTTAGCCCCAGTTTTGTCTCCATCCAAATCACATTTTCCAATATGTATTCATGCATGAAGTGTTTGCAGGTATGGGGAGTCTGAAGTGTCAGTGGTACCAAGTGCTATTAAAGAGAAACAGAATTGTACGATAGAAAATATAAAACAAGCTTTCTAACTGTTGGGCAGAGAGCAGACATTGTCATCTGTGATACCATTTTGACTTCGGAGATCAGGATGCACAGCTCCCCTTGTACCACAAACAAATCACAGTCTAATGACCTCTGCTGCCCAGCCATACATAGAAGACACCAGAACTCCCTTTGGAGTTTTCTAAGTTAAAGAGATATCCACACTATAGAAAATTGGTTGCTGTGAAAGAATAACTCAGTCTGAGCTAAAATGCTTTGCAGACCATGAAGGAAAGTGGCAGAGCTGTAAACACTAATGGACCTTGTAAACAGTGGTTTCAGACATTATATCTAACCACTGTGGCAGATGAGTCACATTTTTTTTTGCCTTTAGTGTCAGATGCAACCACTAGGAAAAAACATCCCTGGCAGCTTCATTGAATGCTAATGATAAATTTTATGGAATATGAGAGGAAAGGGGATGCCGGGGAGACTTAAAATGATACTTTCATTCAGACTACTGAAAATTTAAAAATCTCTCCTAAATGAGGTGCTTAACTCTCTATTAGAAAGGTTAATTTGGGATGTTTACATGAAAAACCTGATATCCATTAATAGATACTAACATTAGAATTGGATGTGGTTCCATTTGATAACATAGAAGGATGGGAATAAGGAGGGCAGACAAGGTCAAATTTAAATATTGAAGTAAATGGTTTATCCTACAAAATTAAAAGATATACTAAGTCATGTCTACGGGTCCTGAAATCCCAGCCTTGGAATGATGAAAATTATCCTATATTTAATTTTAATTAGATGATATAGCAAGCATTAAGAAGGCAAGATCCATATACATGAATGTTGATGTTTACATACATATAAATATAAATTATATATATGTGTGTGTGTGTGTGCATGTGTGCACACACACGTGCGTGTGTGTGTCTACAGACACATATACAAGTAGCACAGCCACACCATGGTAAGTCCTATTAAGGCAACATTCTATAAAGAAGGCTACATACTTTGTTTGTTGGTCTTGGAGCCCAGCACCTTTACTGAGATCATTAGGTAAAATCCATTCACTCCCAACTTTGTCTATATCAATCCAAAAGTATTTAAAAAATTACCTAGACCTGAGTGGCTTAGTCTGTTAAGTGTAGGACTCTTGATTTCTGCTCAGGTCATGATCTCTCTATGAGTTCCAGTCCCATGTCAGGCTCAGCACTGACAGTGTGGAACCTCCTTGGGATTCTCTCTCCCTCTCTCTCTACCCCTCCCCTGCTCATGTTCTCACCCTGTCTCTAAATAAATAAATAAAACTTAAAAAAAAATACCTAGAAGGGTTTTTTAACTTAGAACCTTATAAAACAATAGAAGACTTAAAGAAGAATGATTGATATGGTAAAAGACTTATTTATATTCAATTTTGCTGATCAGTTAACTTTTGCACTGACACTGAATTACCTTAGGCAAGTTACTTAACATCTCTTATCTTCAGTATTCTCCTGAGGACCATAATAGGAAAGAACACTTTACATTATTGTGGATTAGATGTAGACAAATAAAGTGCTTGGTGTGTACCTAGCATTTAAAAATGTTAGCTATTGGGGCTCTTGGGTGGCTTAGTTGATTAAGAGTCCAACTCCTGCTCAGGTCATGATCTCACGGTCTGTGAGTTGGAGCCCCACATCCGGCTCTGTGCTGACAGCTCAGAGCCTGGAGCCTGCTGCAGATTCTTTGTATCCCTCCCTCTCTGCCCCTCCCTGGCTTGTGGTGTGTGTGTGTGTGTGTGTGTGTGTGTGTGTGTGTCTGTCAAAAATAAACAAAAAAATTTTTTTTATGTTATTATTTTTTTATCGTGCATATCATGGCAAATACACTTTTTCCTCACTGAGAATTGGTAGAAACCATTAGCTGTGTATGATGCTAAGCATCCGATCTACAATTCTCTTCTGATCCCTGGCTCTGCTTACCTTCCTCAGAGTCTCTCACAATATTCCTACTCTGCCCTTCATGGGGGTCAGATGCCTCCCAGGACCGGGGATGAGAATTCTCAGATGTTATCCACAATATCTCAAAAGTTCACATTTCAATATCCAAGTCTTTGTCTAGCCTGGTAAATGATCTTCAAACTCTCCTCCAAAGTGCCCCTCTGAATGCCTGCCAAGGATTACTCATGTCCCCGAAAATGGCTTCTCTCTGGATATGTGCATCCTGCAGCTAGCTGCCTGTTCCTCTCTGAGGACTGCATGCCCAACACCTCTCTCTGCTGCCAAATCTGCGTCCTGTGCTCTGCTCTGCTGCAGGGGTGGGGGGGAACCTAATTCCATGGCATTTCCAGTAGGAAGAATCACCTCTGCGTTTAGTCTTGTTAAAAAGAATACCCCATTGTGTTGCGTTTAGTCTTGTTAAAAAGAATACCCCATTGTGTTGCGTGTAAACCTTGATGACTCCTGTTTGGCTCCATTGAACATCAACCTGCCTGGCAACAGCAGCCTAGAGAGCTTGCTTTTTATGAATTTCATCCCTGATATTTTGTGTACTGTAAAATACTTGAGACAGAAAAAAAAAAAGACTGATTTTATAGAAACACACCTTGGGGGGGGGGGGTTATGGTTACAGATACAGTGGTATCTCCCAAGTCCTCACAGCAAACACATAGTGCTTCCTATATGCCATGAATTGTCCTAAGTATTTTACATATAAGCATCTACTTAATCCTCAATGGCAAGACTATGAGATAGAAACTAGCATTATCACCATCTTACAGGTGAGGAATTTTAGGCCCAGAAGGGTTAATAGGTACCCATGGACACAGGTAGTGGAGAGCTGAGAGGGATTCTGCTCAGAAGTGGTGCTCTGCTCCCTTTCAAATGGTACTGTTTAAAGGAGAGATTACACATGACCATTACAAATTGGCCGTTCTCTAACTTTGAAATTTTAATCATTGACATTTATGCAGTTTTATCCACAAGAAGAGAAAAAAACTATTTAAAATTGGCAAAAGAAACATTTTGGGCACTTAACTTCAGAAATAACCAACCAGAAATAAAGTCGATTGTCTTTTAGCAGCTTCCTGAAAACAAAAGTAAATATAAGAGGCAAAAGATTACAAAACCAGACCGGCAGTACATTTTATAGATTCCCTTTGCAGAAGAAAAAAAAATGCAGAATAAATAGCTAGTTCATGAAACGTTCTTGGAGAATTATGAGTATCTTTAGAAGTAGCTGCAACATAAGTCAACTGTGAATGTCTTGATTAATACTGCCATCTAATGCCCGATGGAGAAATCCAAATTTAGTTTGGACTGAATACATCCTACTGCTGTCCTCCAAAATTACTAACAGAAACAGCAGCACAAATTGTATTATCAACCAGGACCTATTAATTTTATCAATCATTTTGAGATAAATTCTAGAAAGCAAGGAGGGCTCAGTCTCTTTAAAATTACAGCCTAGGAGCACCTGGGTGGCTCAGTCAGTTAAGCATCAGACTTCAGCTCAGCTCATGATCTCATGGTTCGTGAGTTTGAGCCCCGCATCAGGCTCTGTGCTGACAGCTCAGAGCCTGGAGCCTGCTTCAGATTCTGTGTCTCCCTTGCTCTCTGCCCCTCCCCCGCTCATACTCGGGAGTTCTCGCGCGCTCTCTCTCTCTCTCAAACACAAATAAAACATCAAAAAATAAAAAATAAAAAAAAATACAGTCCAGCTTCAGGCACCTTTCATATTCAGGCTCATTGTAAAACTGATTTCATTGTGGCCTCCCATAGTGGATAAGACAAAAGATCACAAAGTAGCAACAGTAAAATCATGTTGATATAATCAGTATCTGTTCTAGTTTCAATTTAAATCTGTTTAGTTTTTCAGATTTTTTCCCCCTCTTCTTTTTGAAAAGTGTATCAATAAAACATTTCTTCCCTTGGATACAACATTTCTTTAGAAATATACCAAAAGAAAATGCAGAAGTTAAGCCAAAAGTATGAAGGTAAAACAAAGTAGTGAATGCATAAAGAGAGGTGCGTGCAGTCTGTGTGCACATTCACAGACATGTATTAACGTAAATGTATTTTTTTTCCCATTTTTAACTCCCCTGGATGATTTCCCAATACTTGATTGAAAATTATTTCTGGATACAAGTATTGGGTGATCTTGGATTAACAAATGTTAGCTAGGATATTAGAGATAAAAAGGAAAAATTACTCATTGTAATTTATATATTTGTAGTTTAAAGAATCTTGACTCATCCTTAAAAGCTCCTCTAGTTTTTTTACATGTTTATTTCATCTTTACTTAAATTTCAAATATTCTATGTATTACTGCATTTTTATCATCAAAATCTTGGTTCATGATGTTCTCTTAATGAGACTGATGGGTTGATCAGTTTCACATGGACCAGCTCCCACTGAGTGGCCTGAAACATGGCTCCACCAAGAACCCATGGGGCATATGGAAGGACGGCTTGAGTATTTCACTGGGCAGAACTTCAGGGAGAGAAGAAATGGTGCCTCGGTGGGCTGTAAGCATGCCGTGGTTTACCCACCTACCATCTCCCTCCCCTTGCCTTCAGCTCTTCTCCCTTGCTGCCCTGCTAAGGCTAACAAGAAAATTATGGTCACTGCTTGCAAAGGACAGAAAATCTTCCAGGGCTAGAACATTATCTGGATATAGACTAATTCCACCTTACAACATTTACACAAGTATCTGGGGAAAAGAGGAAAATATGGTACCTATGCAGTTCCAAACCAGTTGTTTTCTTTTTTTGTTTTAAAAAGAGGTGGCTTACTGTTAAAAGTGATTCTAAAAAGTAATAAAATATTGTCAAATCTATAACTAAGTAGCTATTTTCAGAATAGCAAGTGGTTTGAGTACAGTCAACCTGTACTGTTCAAATCAGTTTGTGGTTGGCTTGGCTGAAATCGCTTATTGGGGTACTTGGAATTGAGCACAAAGGAAAGGAAATAGCTTGACCTGACATTAATTAATATAATGTTGCTGGGAGCAATTTAGCTTACTAGATGCAAGACCAAAATTCTTTGAGATTTAACCTTCTGGTATGAAGTACTTCTAAGCAATTTTTAGCAGCTCCATGTGGAATTCTCCAAATGCAGAACTAACATTATTAGAATAATGCCTAGGACCAAGAACAGGAGAGAGGCAGACATTCATCCTTACAGAGATAAATAACAGGCAAAGTAAATTATTAGTTGGATACTTGGTATACATGAACTAAACCATCTCTCTTATATTTATACACAAAGCATAGTGCAAAAGGAAAAACAACTGCACTGGAATCCACTCAAATGAGGACAATAGTAGTTACTAGGGAAAAATTATTTTGATTGTATCATTAAATTTAAAGCATTCACTTTAGGCACTGAACACAGCCCTCCAGTGGGCCTTTTATCACAGGCTTAGTGTGAAGGGTGAAAACAAAACAAAAAACAAAAAAAACTTGCAAACTTGCAAGCTAATGTTTTTAGCATTTGAGGTTCTCCTCACTTTGTGGTTAGAATATTGAAAATAGACGCTCAGGAAAAAAAATCATCATTGCATTCCTCAAAACAGCTTCAAAAATAATATGGAAATGTGAGAAAGAATAAAGGGAGGGGAAACCCACTTGTGCTGATTTTCTGCCTGTTCAGGTTAGTGAATTGTATTGGCATTAGGGACTGTGAAGTCCCATTCTCTCTCTAGACTTCATGAAAAACAAAAAACAAAATAGAGGTCACTTGAAAAGTGTAGGTCATTTACCACAAACTGAAGTGAACATTAAAGTTTTACCAAAGTAATGATTGTCCATGTTTGGGAAAGTTACCTCTTGTTGCCTTGATTTTTCACCCTCAAAAGACAGAGATATCCATCCAGTGATTAAAGTTAACCATTTGTGTAGTGGTCTCTAATCTTCTTAATTCTTGTTGTTACATATACCTTTGATAATCTGAGGTACACCCTGAAAAAATCTACAAATTCGTCCCTTTAGTTCTGTATGTTTCAGTGATAACCAGAGGCTTTCTTCAGTTTAATAATATGATAAAATATAACATAATGACTAAGAGCAATTCTGGAACAAAGTTTGGATGGTTTGGGGCCACTGTACACAGCCCCATGTAGATTACAAGATAAATGGCATCCTGGCCCTAAGGGTGTTCAAATCCTGGCACCACGTTTCATAAGCTCCATGACTTTGATCAAGTTCTTGGTCTCAGTTTGCTCATCTTAAACCCAATATCACTGTTTTGAGCATTATCAAGATTAACGCATATAAAATTATTTTTATAAAAAGGAGCCTGATACATAGTAAGCACATAGTAAATTTAAGCTGTAATCATTATGTTCAAATAGAAACTAGTAAAATCTTATAGAATTGACATGTAGAGCTGTTTCTCTAGTCTTTCACTGCCAACCTCTTGGACATTTGTTTCTACCTGGTTGTACAGTGCACATATTATTTCCTGTTCCCTCTCCCTTCGAATATTCTATTTTCCCATAGGTCTTTTCATCCTCATAAGCTCCTACTCAGTGTTTAATACCCAACTCAAATATCTTCTACTGAAATGAATTCTCCAATTCCATTAGAGTTAGCTGTTCCTTTTCTGCATTTATAGCATATATTAATCTTTATGAAGTAGTTCATCACATTATACTGAAATTTTAAATCTACCTTTTTACTTTTTTAGATTGTGACTTATTTATATTTCTGTTCCCAAGAAAAGATTGGCAATAATCAAATGTTTGACAACAGATGGATGGATAGATGGAAATAAGAAAGGGAAGGAGGGAGTAAAGGGGAGAGAAAGAAAAGAAGGTAGTCTGATTGCATAGGCTACTTCAAATCAAAACTAGATCAAAGTAAACCCAATATCTTCCCCTCACCTCAGAATCTCCCTTGTAGTTCTCTGAATTTTTTCAGTGTTGTCACTATCTCCTACTTCCGGGCTCAAAACGTTAGTCTTCTTTTACTCTTTCCTCCTTAATCCCTTTATAAAGTTAACCAGTTAGAAACCCATCCCATCTTTCTCCACAGAAAGTCTAAATCTGTCCATCTCTTGTTATTCCTTTTGCACTAGTGTTTAGAATTTGCACTGAAACTATTTTCAGACCTTCCTAATTAGTCTCCAATATTCAGTCTCATCTATTCTCTCCCTACTGAAAAATTAATTTTCCTAGAGAAAAACTAATCATATCATTTTCTTGCTAGAAAACCTCTGAGGGCTCCCCAATGCCTGACATTCATCATGGTCCAAAGTGTGACCCCAGATGATTTTTGATCCTATACTCTTGTCACATTTCTTTTACTCCATACCTTTGTCTTCTCACTGCACACCACATCTTTGTTCATGGTCATCCTATTCTTCTCCAATGCTTCTCCTTTTATTAACTCATATAAGTCTTTTGATTAATACCGTTTGATTTATCTAAGTTCTAAGACCAATGATTCTTAGTCTGTTGAGTACCAGAAATCATTTCAATGTTTTAAAAACTAAATGTTGAAGATCTCCAGCTCTGTCAGGAATGGTGAAGGGTCTAAGATTTTCACCTACTTACAAGCTAATTCGTTAGCCTGTTACTGCAGCATGGATGCTGTTGGAAGACCAGAGAGTCCTAGACCAGAGACAAAGGACGTTTTCATTCTGGTAGCACAAGAAAAAGCATGAGCATCAGCATGTATGTGTTCTTAGCCTTTGTCCCCAGTCTCACCAGGGCAATGTTCCAGGTCCAGATAGATGTTACCTATGCAGTGGGTTTGCTTCACAAGTGAGAATCCCAGGGACAAGGCCCAGCATTATTTTCAAGTAAGCAGCAAACATTGCAGCAAGTAACAAACAGCTAGTCCTCCTTCCTCCAGGGAGCGTGGAGTTATAAGGAAGTCAGGGTGTGATTCTCTTGACCAACTAATTGCCTGTATAATTAACTACAGAAATAGCTCAGGACTAGAAAATGGTTAAGTCTTGCAGTCTGACACACTCAGCCCTGTGCAGGAATATATTCAGGATCCATGATGGACTGTCCTTCTTAATGATTCTGAGTAACAAACTTCATGACAAAAAAACAAGTATACATTCATGAATTTTTATTTTGTTAGTCATAAGAGTTATCTCACTACATTTAAAAAATAACTATCCATTGGGACACCTGGGTGGCTTAGTCAGTTAAGCATCCCACTCTTGATTTCAGCTCAGGTCATGATATACAGGTTCATGAGGTCAGGCCTCATGTCAGACTCTGCTCTAACAGCATGGATTCTCGGGATTCTCTCTCTCAAAATAAATAAATAAACATAAAAAAATAATTATACATTTAATTTCTAAAGTGTGTTACTCAATCTAGAAATAATGCAACTTGCATTTCTGTGGTTGTTGGAGGTCTATAATATAAATAACTTGGAAACCATTAATTTTTATTATAAAGCTATTTGAGGGCTCAGACCACATTTTGCTGTCTTTTTGTTTCCCATGGCCTACCACAATGTTTTGTTTATATTAGCTATTTAATAAATATTTTTAAAGGAGAAAATGAAGTAGAATTTGCCAGTAAATTAGAGTTGAAAACTGTAGAGATGAGTTGCTCTAAACAATATCTGTGAAGACTGTTGATTTTGAAAATAATATGAGACCAGGACTAGCTGTGTGCAGATCCAGGATTTGGGGAGGTAGATTCATGTATGAGTTTCTAAGCTAGCAAGAAAAATCCAAAAAGAGGAGAGGAAGGGTTTAAAGCTGCATGCCCACTGACTTCATAGAAATTAGTACAATAGTTAATATTCCACCCCCTGGTTACTGAATTCCAGAGAAGTGTCAAATTTATGATACTGAATTGTATTTACCTCTAATCAAGGTCGATTGTAAGGTCTTGGAAGAGGGTAGGAACATGCCTTATTTGCCTTTGTATTCCCTACATACTCAAGCTTAGGGCATTCACATACTTTCCCTCACTGGTTTGTCCCAACAGCTCCTAGCAGCGGGTATCATTATTGCCATTATTCAATCATGGAACTGAGGCCCGGTGAATTACGTGACTTAACCAAAGTCTCAGAACTGGTAAGCGATGTTGTTGGGACCAGACTTTTACTCACTACAGGTAATGGGTTTCAGCTGCCCAGATTCAAATCCTATTACTGTCTGTGTGACTCTTCTAAGTGTCCCAGTTTCATCATCTATAAAATGGAAATAATAATAGTACTTCTGGTGTTTTTTTGAGTTCCTAAAACAACTTCAGACTTTGAACACTGACTAGATATAGTTAAATGCTTAATAAACCTATGAATTATTGTGATGTCTATAAATGCCATGCTCCAGACCTTATATAGTAGCAGTTTCAATCACAAAATGTTTTAAAGATAATGTTTGAGAATTATCCAGGATATCACATACTTTTATTTTTATACCTTTGTCCTGATGACATATCCTAGTAAGATTGATAGTAAATAGCTGGTCTGACAATAAAGTACTTCCGTGTTTAATTTTTCATTTTTATGTTCTTAGTTTGTCTACCAAGTCTTTGGTCAGAGTGTGTGTTTTGTTTTGTTTTGATTTTATTTGTTTTGTTTTGTTTTTGTCATAGCCCTAGATACAACATATAAGTAATAAAGCTCCCAATTTGTTATTTTTACATTATGAATGGTTTAAAATGGAAAAATCAAAATTTGAGTGGATGTTTAAGACTTGACTGTATTTTTCTTTGGTATGTAATAGAATTCATGCCAAACATGTTAAAAGTCCTAAGGAATAACATTCAATAGCCAATGAAAGTTACTTCCAGTGGGTAACTATCTAGTAAAAGCACCATGGCAGAGCTCAAATGGTAGTAGAATATTATTCAAAAGGGACACCTGGCTGGCTCAGTTGATTAAACATCCAACTTCAGCTCAGGTCATGATCTCGCAGCTCTTGATTTCAAGTCCCACGTCAGGCTCCATGCTGACAGCCCAAAGCCTGGATCCTGCCACAGATTCTGTGTCTCCCTCTCTCTCTGCCCCTCCCTCACTCATGCTGTGCCTCTCTCTCTCTCAAAAGTAAATAAACATAAAAAAAATTTTTTAAAGAGTATTATTCAGAAGACCTAAATTCTAGTTTAAGTCATTCTCCTAACACATTGTGTGTTATTTAACACACACTACCTCTCAGCCTCCTCATTTGCAAAAATAAGGGCAGGGATAACCTCTGTGGTGGATGTCACTGGGGCTTCACTGTGGTAGACAGCAAAAAATGGCCACATGCTCTTTATTTTTTAGTTCCTTCCATCAAGAGGTTGAGTCTATTTCCTAAATTCCTTGAATCTGGACTGGCCCTATGACTTCCTTTGACTAACAGAATTTGTCAGAATGTCTTTGCGCATTTCCCAAGCCTAGGTCTCAAGAGGCTGTGCATCTTCCACTCTTGAACTGAGACCTCTTCCTCCACCATGCAAGCCAGTCTAAGCTATCTTGTTACATCAGGGTTGGCAGACTATTTCTGTAAAGAGCCAAATGGTAAATTTTTTAGACTTTGAGATGATATAGTCTCTGTCAAGACTACTCAGGTCTGCCATTTTAGTAGTAAAGGAGACATAGACAATACATAAACCAATGAGTGTATCTGTACTCCAATAAAGCTTTATTCACAAAAACAAGCAGCAAACTAGATTTGCAGTTGGCAGGTCCATGGGGTAGATAATAAGAAATTATATGAAGAGAGGCCACAGTCACCCCAGCAGTCCCAGCCATACAGGCTGAGGCCCCAGATGTGAGTGAGCCCAACTGAGAACATCTGGGACCTCCTAATACCTAAAAGATTGTCCAGTTGAGCCCCTATCAAATGATCAGCCTAAAGAAATGTGAAACATCACAAATCTCTGCAGTGTTGGGGTGCCTGGGTGGCTCTGTTGGTTAAGTGGCCGACTTCGGCACTGGTCATGATCTACATTTCATGGGTTCAAGCCCCGCATCGGGCTCTGTGCTGACGGCTGAGAGCCTAGAGCCTGCTTCGGATTCTCTATCTCCCTCTCTCTCTGCCCCTCCCCCACTCCTGCTTTGTCTGTCTGTCTCTCTCTCTCTCTCTCTCTCTCAAAATTAAATAAACATTTTAAAAAATTTTTACAAATCTCTGCCGTGTTAAGCCAGTAAGTGCTTTGTTACACCACAAAAACAAAATGATGCACACGTTTTAATTTTCTTTATCAGTCCTGAGTGCCCATTCTCCAGCTGCTTTGAGCTTGCTGACGGCTCAGAGCTGCCCCTACTCTGAAGAATTGCCTTGCCAGGGAGATTCCACCTGCCCCTGGGGCAGCGCACAATAAATTACCGATGGCGAGTACAGCCAACTTCCTGCCTCATGGTGGGGCCAACTCTGTGCTCCAATTCCAGCTTCCACAAGGCTCCCTCTGAGAACAGGCTGAAGCTGGTTTGCATCTGAAATCTTGCTTAGCTTGCTTAAAAGCTCTATCTTCCGTCCCTTACTCCCCTTCTCCTGCAAGAATCCCTGCAATAAACCACTTACAAAAATCACCATCTGACTATGTGCTCTTAGGAAACCTGACTAAGATAACTTCCAGGAATCCCTTTGTTAGCAGTCATAATCAAAATGCAGTCCAGGATAAAAGACTTAAATGCAAATGGTTAGGCCTTTAAGAAATAGCAAAAAGACCCCTTCCTCTTCTTTTCAAGCCAGGCTGAGCCATCTTGATAGATCAGGGTCAGCAACCATTTTCTATAGAGAACCAGAGGGTAAATATTTTAGGCTTTGGAGATCATATTGTCTTTATCACAACGTTGTCAACTCTGCCAAGTTAGTAATAAAGCAGACATAGACAATAGATAAATGATCCAATCACTGGGAGTGTGATCTACTACCCTCAGATGCCTTGTCTAAATCTAGAAGTGCAAGTAAGGGAATGGGAACTGAAAGTAGAATTTCTTGAAATAAAATCAATTCTGGTCTTTCTACTCTACTTGATATCATCTTCTTAAAATTAGTGAAGTCAACTAAATTTTAAAATAGATATATTGCTCTCCCCAAACCTGTCCTATTGAACATTGTCCCCAACTCCTAGATAACAGTAGTCCCAAATCCTGTTTTCTGTAGTCACTTACCTTTCACTCACAGAGAAGAAAAACAAACTGATCCACCACATCATGGGAAAATGGAGACTATTAATGAATTTATGCACATAAATTACATTGAGATTACCAGATGAAAGGTAATTTATAAATACAATATACCTATCATCATTATTATGCAGACAGCATTCTGAGTATTTTGAGCCAAAAAAAAAAAAAAAAAAGGAGAGAGAGAGAGAGAAGGAAAGAAAAATGTCCATCAGCAGGTTCCCTGCAAACTGGGAATTGGGTAGCTGGCAAAAGGAGAGATCTGAAGGAAATCTAAAGAAAAAGTAATGACAGCAGCAGGGTTTCCCTTTAAAAGAAGAGAAATAAGGAATTGTCAAAGAGGAAATGTTAATAACTAGCAGAGTGAAGTATGTGGAAAGAATGTGTAAGAGATGTGAGATAGAAACAGAAAGAAAGACTAAATCTAGAGGCTAGAAAAAATAATATATAAGAGAAGGAAACTGCATTTATCGGAACAGATGAAGATGATTCTCCCATGTTTTTATGTCTCCTAGAGATTGAAATACTCGGAAAGAGTGTAGTGACGAATAAAATCGGGGACACCCTGAGAAGCATAGAGTGGAATTTATATGTTCTTGGACATTGCACAATTAAAAAAATAAAAATTTAAAGTAGTATCTTCATTTTAAAATGCCATCATTTCAATTGCTTTTTTTCTTCATCATAATTACCATCCAAACCAAAACAATTCTGTCACACTTGCTTTCCGAAAGGAAAGAAGAAAGAAGGAACAGAGTGTACCTCAAAATACAGACTTCTTTTTGAGACATTGAGTATGTTATCCAAATTTTCTTTTTTTTTAATTTTTTAAATGTTTATTTATTTATTTTGAGAGAGAGAAAGAGTGTGTGTGTGTGCGTGTGCGTGTGTGTGTGTGTGAACAGGGGAGGGGCAGAGAGAGAGGGAAAGAAAGAATCGCAAGCAGGATCCACGCCATCAGTGCAGAGCCCAACTCAGGGCTTGAAATCATGAACTATGAGATCATGTCCAGAGCCAAAATCAGGAGTTGGATGCTCAACCACTGAGCCACCCAGGCACCCTTATCTCTTGTCATCCAAACTTTCTACATTTCAGTTTCCTCATCTGTAAATGAGAAGATCAGGAAATGTTTTGAAATTCAATACTCTTAGGGAAAAAAACGCAGTTTCTATTACATGAATACTAACTGGAGGAAACATTCTAAATGGCATTTTAAAGTCAAATTGCTATTTGTAACCTTAGAATACAACTTAGAAAAGCAATACTTTCTGCATTCCCTGAAATCATAAACTAAAAGTACTCAAGTAAGCTAATTTAGTACAGCTGGAAAGAGATCTAAGGATGTATGTTAATTTAATGACTGTTTAGTATAAGAAATTATAGCTTAAATAATTTATATGAATTATATATTCATTAAGGTTTTACAGCATTTCAAAATGAGTTATTTTAAGATCAAGAACTAAAAATACTGCCATTTTCCTTCACAGAAACCAGAGATAAATATATGGCAAAACATAAATAATCTAAAGATTACTTCATTTTAGGGCTTATGCAAACCAAGAGTTACAAAAAATAATAAAGCATTTTGAGTTAAGTGTGTGTGAATATTTACAGAGAATGAAAAAATATGCAAGATGGAAAAAAGAAACAACTAGATTCCCTGTGAAATTAGCAGGAAGGCTTAGGGAAGAGTTGCTATGGATAGGCTTGACTTAGTCATAATCAAGAGGAAGGACATAAAAAGGAGAATGGGGGTAAAGATGGCCAAAGAGAAGACACAGTTAGAAAGCAGTGTCCCAGAAGAGATGGAAGCAGTGAGAATCCTGTACTCACATGGAGAGGGATCATACTGGAAATGCAGAGAAACCGTGTTCCTCAGAGACGGGAGGGAAGAGAGAAGAGGAGGGCAAACGTAATTATTTGCCAAGGCGTTCACTTTTTCATGAACTCCAATTCTGGTCTCTTTGTCTGATTCTAAACCACTCCGTTTTAGCCACCAGCATGTGCTTCTGTTCAACTGCCTTTCTCTGTGCTGCACATTCTATGTTCATTTTGATAACCACCCTCTGGGTACTGGTACTTCACAGATCTAATTGGGTTCCATATTGGATTTCTGACCTGAGTTCCTCAGATTACCCTGAATATTCCCATCTGAGATGTCCTCTATTTTTCATTCTCCCGAAACTATCCATCTACATTCCCACTGTTATGACTATATAGTCGTCACAAAATGTTTAAGTTGTCTAATCAAGATATTTGATATATGCTACCATCTAGATTGCTGTGATAAAGAACATACATATATAATCCCCTTCACTTTCAATGTGAACTATTTTCACTTAAATTGCTCACTACTTAGGCATCAATACATTATTTTATATATATTTAATTATGCATAATTATGTATGATTATATAATATACATATATGTGTATAATTGTATTAATAACAATGTTGAAAATTTATAATAAATTAGCATGTTATTAATACCAAAACTAAGCATGTTTAAAATTACTTTAGTGCCTGATTATCTTGCTCCTAGCTACTCAGAATTTTTCTATTAAATGCAAGATAGCATTCTCAATTTCCTATGATTATTTTGTTGCCAAATATTAACCTTTGTCATTTTAATCAAAGAATGAGAAGTACTTTTCTCATTAATAAAATGAATCACTATCATTTGGGAATCTGTTGAAACCTGTGTAAAAGATTTGGAAGCAAATGGACAGTAAAACATTATTTGGGTTATATGAAGAGTTTGCTTCTTGTTTAATCATCTTCTGAACCAATTTAGTTGTAACTGATGTCCTTATGAAATTAAAGTTTTAGTGGCATCTACATTCTTCCTTAGGGCATCTAGTAATCACTTAAAATTGGAATAATACGGAATGAAGCTTAACTAATGAATAAAGTTGCACTATTTTTCATATGTTTGCATTTAAGTACTAGCGGACACTTCAGATGAAAAGAGCCTGGTTTAATTGGACTCTGTCATCTTTCTAATTTTACTGGCAATTTTTAAAAGAAAATGAAACACCTTAAAAGAAAAACAAAAGTCATTTAGTTTCCTTTGCATTGTTCAGTAATCTTTTTTTAATACTTTAATGAGAACATTTATGTCAAAATTTATATCTCCTGCATTTTAATCTCTTTACCTTATTAAATATACTCTCATTACTGATGTTAAACATAAAAATAAACCACAAATGACCTACAAATCAAATTTTAAAATAATATATAACTTCAAATGTTACAAATGCAGAAGAAATCTGTTAAAATCCTTGATTTCTGTGGCAAAAAGTAACATCTCTATGCTATTTTTACAAAGAAATAATGTTGATTCCTATATGTATATGTGCCCAGTGTATTGGGGTATATATGTGAATGCATCAAATGTAATATTATATGCCTATATCCCACTATTTTAATTAAACAATTATAATCATTCACTTATTTAATTACCATATATTAAATGCCTAGGATATACCAGGTACTATGCTGAAGAAAATAATCTGACATTTAAGATAACTAAATTTCTGGCATGACAAAGTCTGTTTTTATATGAAATTCATTGCCTTTGAATGCCTTCTGATGAAGAAAATTAATCTTAACATTTTAAGTTAACATATGCATGGTATAGTAGACCCAGTATAAGTTTTGACTACAGATTGACCTGGTTTCAAATAGTTGCATCACTTACTGGGTATGTGATTTATGTCAGCTACTGAAACTTTCCAAAGCCTCTGTTTTCTTATGTGCAAAATAAGAAAAATAGCATGTTGGGTTTTTGGGGGGTCATTGTTGCATGATTACACACACACACACACACACACACACACACACACAAACTCACACACCTTAGCATGATACCTAATACCTCCTAAATCCTACTCAATAGGCAGTTCTTATTAAATATCAATGCTGTGATTTAGGAAAGATCATGTACAGTGACACTGTATTAGTGTCTTGTTGCTGTACTAACAAATTACCGTAAACTTAGCAATGTCAACAATACAAATTTATGACTTTACAGTTTTGTAAATAATAAGTCCAACAGGTCTTACCAAGGCTAATATCAAAGGGACTGCATTCCTTTCTGGAGACTCTAGGAAAACATCTGTTTGCTTGCTTTTTCCAGCCCCTAGAGGCCAACTGCATTCCTTGGCTTGTGACCTCTTTAAAACAGGAAGTAACCGTGATTTGAGTCCTCCCTCACATTCAACTCTCTATGCACAGTCAGAAAAGTTTCCCCACTTTCAATACTCATGTGATTGGATTGGACCCACACCGATAACCCAGGATAATCTTCCCCATCTCAAGGTCTGTAATCTTAATTACATTTGCAAAGTCCCTTTTGCCACATAAGGTAGCATGTTCACGGGTTCTGGGGATTAGAGCATCAACATCTTTAGAGAGTCATTAGTCTGCTGACTACAGGCACAATGGGACCAACTGGAAGGTGCCTGTATTGTGGCACAAATGGCAGGAGCTCAAATGTAATTGCTGCTTATCTTGAACATTGCTGGCAATATGTCAGACAGTCCTAAAGAAGTTTTCCATTCTTCCCTTACCTAATTGAAAGCATGCTTAGAGAAAAGTCTTTTTTTTTTAATTTTTTTTTTAACGTTTTATTTATTTTTGAGACAGAGAGAGACAGAGCATGAATGGAGGAGGGGCAGAGAGAGAGGGAGACACAGAATCGGAAGCAGGCTCCAGGCTCTGAGCCATCAGCCCAGAGCCCGATGCGGGGCTCGAACTCACAGACCGCGAGATCGTGACCTGAGCCGAAGTCGGACGTTTAACCAACTGAGCCACCCAGGCGCCCCGAGAAAAGTCTTTTAATTTAGAAGCAGTCATAACACTGACTACCTATAAGGGAATGGTATGCAAGAATGGTATGCAAATTTGAAAATTTAAAATAAGTCCACTTATGCTGAAATCCTTGGGCTCTCTACCTACATATCATAATCATTATATCCTATGGCTGCAACTGTCTGGACCTTTACTGTTTAACCATTTCATGCTTTCTGGAACTATCGTACTGTATGTTCTTCTGAACAGTCTTAGCAAGGTGACATGATGAGTTTGGCTAGCTTTATCTGTGTGAAGCAAACAGATGATTCCAAGTGGAACTACCTAAGTACTTTAGTAGTGCTGCTATCTCACGTTTTCTGTCTCATGAACAAAGATATAATAAGCAATTCAAGTAAATCATTTGTTCACTACATTTAATTATATAAAGGAAATAATATACTCACCATTTTAATAAGCATCGAAATCAAGTGGAAAATCCATCCGGCCTAGTCTTAAAATCAAAGAATTTAACACGACTTCATTAAAAGTTTACAGATATTTTTGGTATAACTACAAACCTCCAAACACTAAGTTAGGCACCAGAGCCTTGGTGGATAAAATCGTTATCTTCACTGCTCTCAGAGGGGGCGGAGCTATAATGAGAGTGGAAAATCTAGAGGCTCTACCATCCCAACCCCTCATTTAGGCATTAAGGGACTGAATTCCAAAAAGATTGATACTTGACTGGTTTCACCTTTGATGCATAATCCACCTTCATATCCACTAAAATAGAATTCATTAGCAAGATTGGATTTTTGAGATTAGAGGGGTCAGGGCTTTCAGCAGAACACGGACTCCAATTATCCTGTAATCCAATAAAGAAAGGTGGTAGGAAAGATACCAAGCATGTTAATATTATTAGAGAAACAGTAATAGAAACATCTAGGGCTCCCTCATCAAATATGCCAGGTTTTTATTCCAGTCCAGCATGTTAGCTTGTGATCTTCAGTGAAATGCTTGACCTTTCTAAACTGCACATACCTCATTTGCAAAGCATGGAGGCAATGTGGCATAGAGGGTAAGAACCCAGCCTTCTGGCTTCAGAATCACATGGGCTTGAATCTTGATTCCACCACCTTCAAACTGGGAGATCCTGGGCATATCACATCCTATAACATTAATCCCATTAATATGGGAATAATAATAATACCTGCTTCAAAGTTTTGTTATAAGAAGTAAATGGAGGATATAGAGCACCCGGGACAGGGTCTGAATAACAGCAGGCAGTCAATAGATGCTAACCAGTGTTATTACACTTAAGAGTTTACAAATATGAAGATGAATGTTTCATGCAAATCACTTTCCCCATGAATGGCAGTGTTATGAATTTTTGCAATTTAATGATAATTCCAAATTTTAAAAGTTTCTATAACCATGAACCCTGGCATCATCTCCCAACAACTATATGGTTAATTTTTTGCCATTTTGCAAAGTGGGAATTTGACTGGAAAGATCCAAATGGTTCAGGATCATATATTAAAGTGGGAATGGAGAAGGAATTCAAACTCAGTGACCCTTAGCTCTCTATTCACTGCTTTACCTGTTAAATTATATCACCTTGGCAGGTTAACAGTACACCAGAAACATTTTCAAGGAAGAATATTTATATACACAACTCTTGGCACCATAAATATTTGTCTGAATTTATCCTGCTCCAGGCCAATCAATACCTTACGAAACTTGTGATTTAAAAGGCTAGGATTTTTATTCATGCAATATTACTGTAACGGAAAACAATTCAGTATCTCTAGCAGGAATGATTTTACAGGCATTAAGCAGGTGGCAGACTACATAAACTTTACCTTTCTTGGCATTTAAAGCAACTAATATAGTTTTAAAGCATGTACATTTTTGTGTCATTTAAATAATGAAACTATTAATGATAAACAGGGTTTGGAAGAAATGCGAATTTGAGGCATTTGTTTACATCAAGTTAGGTACATATAAACTTTGATAAATGCTAATGGGAGCTACCAACATGCATTCCTGTCATAGCAATGGAAGAACATTCTGTACAATTCCAAATAACCCCTTTAACCTTGTGAAAAATGAATGAAGAACTGGGGTGTGTAAAGCACTAAAGCATAATAAGACCAAAAATAAGTGAGCTTATTCCAGTTCATCTTCAAGCTAAATAGTAAGAAATAATTCCAAACAAGTACATTTCATGAGGTTTATACTTTCATGGCACTTTCCTTCTGAACTAGTCCATAAAGAACACCCTTATTTTTTACTACGTATTTCTCTATAACAACTGTCTGGCTTCCTTCCTTATCTTATGTACTTTCATAATACCATATTGAATTAGAAATATAATTAGGAAGTATCTACTAATCTATTCTCCTAGTATGTATTTAATAGCAGGTGCCATTTGTAATAATAAACAAGACAGCTGTCCCTGCTCTCTAGAAATGTATAGTCCAGCAGAGAAGAGCAGAAAATTAAGTAAGATATGTCAACATACAGTGTGATCAAAGCAAAAGTATACAATGTGATGGCTAAGTCATAGGGGTGTTCTGGAAATACACAGAGGTAAAGTATAAATAATTCCAAGGAGTCTAATGCTAAGAAGAGAGCACCTGTCGAACAATACACTGAATTAGGACATTATAAAATATATTTTCAGTCGTTAGTGCCCAGGAACTTCACTATGACTTAGAGGATATTCTCTCTCCTTTTCTCTAGAACAAAACTGCCTCCTAGACTTCTCCACTTGGATTCCCACCATTGCTAACACCTACTATGTGCAATACTGAATTTGCTTTTTCTTTCTGTCCCCAGTTCCGGTCCTCACCTCATGCCTTCTCTATCTCAGCAACTGGCCCTAACCCATTCAATTACTAAATTAAAATCAGGGAAGGGATGCTTAGGGTCTCTTCTTGATTCTCCTCTCACTCTAAAAGCATGGAGCAATGTTTGGGAAGGTGAGTGTTAAGGGGGTGGGACTAGTTCACAAAAGCTTTAAGTGATAGACTCAAAATCATGGACATTATCCTGCAGACAATTGTAAATCATTAAATCATGGTCAGTATTGCCTTGTCATAAGAGTAAATGAAAAACATATTTCTAATATGTGTAATAATTATCATTAAAATTAAATATGCATTGATTTTAATATCTGCTTAGAAAATATTATTATGGAGAACATTTTTTAAATCAGAAAGTGCATTCTAAAGACAAACATTAATGGGAAGAGAGCATCATTTAAATAACCAAATATATGCACATGTGCATACATATACACAATAGCATATTCTAAGGCCAAACATAAAAGGCTGTACATTTTTTAAAAATAATCTTAGCAGATAATACATATCAAATAGTGTTGTCTCTTGAAAGCAGTTATTTCAGTGGGCAATATGCATAGGTGTTTAGAAGCAAGGACTCTTGCATCAAATAGGCCTTCATGGACATCCTACCTGTGTCATTTGCCTACTGTGTGACCTTACGAAATTTACCCTCATGAGTCTCCACTTCCTCAACCCCAAGAATTGTATATAAACCCCTGTCAGTTTTTTTGTGAGCGTTACATGAAATAATGTAATTGGAGCACTGAGTGTATGGTAAGAATTCAACAAATTGTTACTACAACTATACTTGCTTCCAGAGAGAAGCCAAGGAGGAAAATGGCATTTTTACCTAAGAAGAGGTAATTCTGTGATGTTGAGGTATTACCAACAATAGCCAAACTATAGAGAGAGCCCAAATGTCCATTCAACTGACAAATGGATAAAGGAGATGTGGTGTGTGTGTGTGTGTGTGTGTGTGTGTGTGTGTGTATACACACACACACAGTGCAATATTACTCAACCATCAAAAAGAATGAAATCTTGTCATTTACAATGACGTGGGTGGAGCTAGAAAGTATTTCACTAAGCAAAATAAGTCAATCAGAGAAAGACAAATATCATATGATTTCATTCATGTGGAATTTAAGAAACAAAACAGAGGAACGTATGGGAAGGGGGTAAAAAAGAGGAGAGAGAGAAACAAAGCACAAGAGACTCTTAACGATAAAGAACAAATGGAGGGTTGATGGAGGGAGGTTGGTGAGATATGGGCTAGGTGGGTGATGGTCATTAAGGAGGGCATTTGTTGTGCTGTTTCGAAGGGACACATGCACCCTCATGTTTATAGCAGCACTATCAACAATAGCCAAAGTATGGAAAGAGCCCAATGTCCATCGATGGATGAATGGATAAAGAAAATGTGGTATATATATACAATGGAGTATTACTTGGCAATCAAAAAGAATGAAATCTTGCCATCTGCAACTACGTGGATGGAACTGGAGGATATTATGCTAAGTGAAATTAGTCACTCAGAAAAAGACAAAAATCATATGACTTCACTCATATGAGGACTTTAAGAGACAAAACACATGAACATAAGGAAAGAGAAACAAAAATAATATAAAAACAGGGAAGGGGAGAAAACAGGAGAGACTCGTAAGTGTGGAGAACAAACTGAGGGTTACTGGAGGGGTTGTGGGGATGGGGGATGGGGTAAATGGGTAAGGGGCGCTAAGGAATCTTCTGAAATCATTGTTGCACTATATGCTAACTAATTTGGATGTAAATTTTAAAAGCTAAAAAGTAAAATTAAAAAAAAAAAAAAAAGGAGGGCACTTGTGATGAGCACCGGGTGTTGTATTTAAGTGATGAATCACAGAATTCTGCTCCTGGAACCAATATTGCACTGTATGTTAACCAACTAAAATTTAAATAAAAATTTAAAAAATAATTCTAAACTTAATTTTGCTTTTGGAGCATTTAAGGAAACCACCATTAATGACTGTATGACATAATATGACAAGCTAAAAATCATCCAGATGCAAACACCGAGAAACGCTAAATAAAATTCACCTGAATGCATGGTTAAAAGTCCGAGAAAGGGAAATATACAGGAATCAGAAGCAAAAGAGAGTTGAAAACAATGCAGTAAATGAAGGGGACAGGCAGCTCTTCTTGATCACAGCTGGTTGATGTGGATGGTCTTTATTAATTTACGACTTGGATTTAAATATCTGTGAGGGGCAACAAATAAGGTATTGGGCCCATGCAAAGTAAAATTAAAACAAAAACTCCTTAGGGGTGCCTGGGTGGCTCAGTCAGTTAAGCATCCAACTTCAGCTCGGGTCATGATCTCACTGTCCATGAGTTCGAGCCCCGCATCAGGCTCTATGCTGACAGTTTGGAGCCTGCTTCAGATTCTGTGTCTCCCTCTCTCTGACCCTCCCCCGTTCATGCTCTGTCTCTCTCTGTCTCAAAAATAAATAAACATTTAAAAAATTTTTTAATAAAAATAAAAAAATGAAAATAAAACTCCTGTTTTAATAAATCTGGGACCTCAGAATGTTTCCTTCTCAGTGAAAAGCAGACTAGGAAAAAATGCACTCACAAATTCAATGTGCTAACAAGAAAACTCTGTGCCATGGGTTTTGGTGAGGGACAAATCTGAAAACCATGGGCCAGCAGCCTGGATGGGTTTTAGTCTCTTGAATCTAATGTGGACCTCCTCTAAAGTCTGTGTTCTTTTGATGTGGATTAGTCTCAATTTTTTTCACCCATAAACCAAGGAATTGGGGAAATTCATATCTTCCTCTCCACCTTTAAAATAACATGGCTATCATAAATGTCTTAAATGTTAATTCTTCAAACTCAGAATTTAAAAGTGACAGACATAACATATTGTGCAAACATATACCTGAAATATTAACGTTACCTACTGTATAGGATCCTTGTATTTCTAAGATTCTGAAAGTAACAAGTGAAGTAACTACTGAAAACGGGATTTGTTTTTACACCATAACCATCTTTAGGTAAAATGGTTATGATTTCCAAGTCACAGTAAAATAAAACAAGAAAAGTATATCAATTGTAATAACATTCAGGTTTGTGCTACAAAGACCCTCTGCAATTGTGATACATTCATTAACTGCATCACTGAAAAATGTTTTTTTATAGTTTTATTAAACTACAATGGGGAAAATAGAAATTCATGTCCAGAATTTTAGGATCATAGATTTAGACCTCAGCAACCACCTTATCCAACACTTATTTTAGAGATGGAGAAAACAGACTTAGGAAAATTAATTGACTTTTCCATGGTTCTTCTATGTTGAAAATACTAGATGTCCTCAGTAGGGTGGTGGGGGTGTCATCCAGACTCTATAGGTCTGAAAACAAACAACAAACAAAAACTGTAACTAATAGCATGAAATCTCTTCTAGGGATGAATATCGTACTTAATTTGTCCTTAAAATAGTATATGAGTAAGACCAGCAGTATGTGCTAGACATCATCAGATCTTTTAGGGCATACTTTTAATTGGTTTAAAAATCAGTAGCAACTAGATTTTGCTCTATTTATTACATTAAAAGGCTGGATTTCATGTATTTCTTACATTCGACCGCCAAAAGATATACCAGCTGAGTTGTTAGGAAGTGTTGCCCTATTTTAAAAAATGAAAGCTGAAGAACCAATTAAAAATTTTTGAAGTTTTTGATACAATTAAAATTTTTGAAGTTTTTGATTCAACTTACTTATTAAAATTTTTGAAGTTACTATTAAAATTTTTGAAGTTTTTGATACAAATGGATATTTTTATCTTGCAGCTTGCTGAAATATTCCTACAGGAACTTAACATGAAGTGGATGGCTAGCTGGGAAAAAGGGAATATTTGAAGTGTGTGTGTCTTTGTGGGGGTCTTTCACGTCAAGGAGGAAATGTCTTTGTTTATGGCCTTGTATGACGTCTTTTTTCTGTCGATGGGTTCTGACCTGATCAATTAAATTACTTTCTGTCTCCACTGTAATTTTCACTTTGAAAATGTGATTATCGGGGTGAATGGGTGGCTCAGTTGGTTAAGCATCCAACTCTTGATTTGGGTTTAGGTTATGGTCTTACAGTACATGAGATGAAGTCCCACCTGGAGTTCCCCACTGGCAGCATAGAGCCTGCTTGGGATTGGGTTTGTCTTTCTCCCTCTCTCTCTGCCCCACTCCCTGTTTGCAAACATTCTCTCTCTCAAAATAAATAGACAAACATTTTCAAAAAAAGAAAATGTGACCAAAGAAAATTAAAAACATCTTTTCCAAACAAAACAGTTGGGTAAATTTCATGAACATTATAAAATATTTTGAGTTTACATTGCATAAGTGTTTAAACATTTTGTGTACCATTAAAAGATCCCTGAAGGGATGCCTGGGTGGCTCAGTCGGTTAAGCATCCGACTTTGGCTCAGGTCATAATCTCTGTTTTGTGAGCTCTTGAGCCCCGCCTTGGGTGAGCCCACGCCCTACACCAAGTCCTGTTTTAGGTGAGCTTGAGCCCCTCTTTGAGCTCCAGACTTTCTCTCCCTCTCTCTCTCTCTCCCTCTCTCTCTGCCCCTAGTGGGATTCTCTCTCTCTGCCCCTTGCTCACTCACACTCTCTCTCTTTCTCAAAAATAAATAAAAATTATAAAAATAAAAATATTCTAAAAAAAAAAAGATACTTGAACTGCCTGATAAATATTTGTGTTAACAGTTTCAATAACTGCATTCAGATCATCTTTTAAAAAGTGAACAGAGAGATAACATTAATTTATTTATACTGAATAAATCTTTATAGATTACCTAACTGTATTGAAGGTATATGCTATATGACCTGTAAAATGCACAAATTAAGAAGCCAGATACATTTATATTATATAATGTCCCATTATTTTTCTTCATAAACTACAGCAGTATCCTGAATTCCATTTGTTCTTAACTCTTACCACAACAAAGAAAGAAAATGAAGTCTTTTTGAAAGAACACAAACAGACTGGGCATTACAATCCAGGAAAAATCTACTCCTCTGTTTGGAACTATAAACAAATACATAAAGCAACCAAAAATTGTCATCCTCATCAGCACCTTCAAGCTGTTACAAGAAGTAAAATGCTGCCAAAGATGTGTTGTTTTGTGAAAAGTACTATACTAACATGAAACAGTGTGACAGTTACCCTACCAGTTTGAAGACTTTCATTTCAAAAACCACCTTAAATACTAAATTATTAAATGACTAAAACTTGGTTTTTCAACGATGGCATTAAATAAAGTCACAGAAGCTAAGTAAGAAAATACATGGAGAAAAATAATAGTTGTCAAGTGACATGTTCGTATCTCTGTGGCAGAGAAATAGAAATTAAGACTGAATTGGGTAAATCATTGGGTGGATAGCCAAGATTTCAGGGAAGAAACACAGACAAAGAAGAGGTACAAAAACTGAGAAAGGAACAAACAAAAGCACCAAAAATCACCAAAAATCCTTCATAATGGAAAATCTAAAGGATGTATTTTAGGCAGCATGAAAATAATCCCAGAGGGAAAAGCTGAGTGCAAGAAGGGAGAACTATAAGTAAAGATAGTATTAAATTTGTGATTAAGTCTAAGCAAGTATTGAATGTGTAAATAATAATAACATATTTAACTTCTGACATTAAAAATGTAGTAGAAATATCAGTGCTATGTAAATTGGAAAAGAGATATGATCAGAGTTAAAGCATTCTAAGATATTTTTGAATTTTTTTATTTTTCAGGGTGAAAGTATTTTGAGAATTCTAAATTTTGTTAAATATACTGGTTAAAATAAATAGAATAACTTCTGGAAGAATAGACACAAAAGCATAACCACTAAACAAGTTGAGAAGTAAAAAGTAAGAAGACAAAAAAAAAGACATAACCTCATTCTAAAAGACAGGAAAAATGGAAGTAATACACACACCTACAAAAACAAAACAAAAGCAAAAAAATGGTTGATACAGTTATAGTGGAATTTAGAGCTTAAAATATACCATGAAATATTTACATTAGAAAAGTAAAAACACCAACATTAGTGAGTTTATTTCAAACATTTTGAAAAAGAATAGAAAAACAAACACAAACGAAGGCGAAGGAAAGGAATATCAAAGATGAAATTATAACTTAATGAAAAATTTAAAATACAATGAAAAGAATCAACAGAGCCAAAGTTGAGAAGATTTGAGAAAACTAGTAATACAGAAAAACCCTTGGCTTGATTAATCAAAAGACACAATATAAAATAGATATTTGTAATGGAAAGGGGACATAACTATAAATGCTGCAGAAATTAAATACATACCAATGAATTATTAGGAGCAAAATTCATGTCAAATGTTTTGAAAATGTAGACAAATAAATTCCTAAAAAATGAAAATGTCTAAATTGATGCAAAAAGTAAAAAATTGAATAGTCTATAACCATTAAAGAAATTAAATCAATAGTTAAACATCTTTCCCAAAAGAGAACATCAGGCCCAAATGGCTTTATAGCAGATAATTCCCATTATGTACAAGCTTTCAGAGAATAAAAAAAAAGGGGTGTCCTCCTTAATACCTTTTATGGAGCTCTTAACCTGTGATACCAAAGAAAACCAGGAAAAAATTACCCACCAATCTCACTTATGAGCATAAATTCAGAAAATTGAGCACAGCATGCTTTAAAAGAAATAATACATCATGACCCAGCTGGAATGACTCCAAAAACATAGGATCAAATTAATAATAGAAAAATTCTTAATATTATTCACTACTCTAATAGAATAAAAAGAGGAAAATCAAGTTACCACCTCAATGAATACAAAAAGGGGGTTTGATAAAATTCAGTATTTTCATGAGAAAGGCAATAAACAAGAAAACATTAAGAAATAAGAACTTGCTTAACCTAAAAAAAGACATCTACAAAAAGGAAATTAGAACAAATATATATATATTTTTTTTAATATATGAAATTTATTGTCAAATTGGTTTCCATACAACACCCAGTACTCATCCCAAAAGGTGCCCTCCTCAATACCCATCACCCACCCTCCCTTCCCTCCCACCCCCCATCAACCCTCAGTTTGTTCTCAGTTTTTAACAGTCTCTTAGGCTTTGGCTCTCTCCCACTCTAACCTCTTTTTTTTTTTTTTTTCTTTCCCTCCCCCATGGGTTTCTGTTAAGTCTCTCAGGATCCACATAAGAGTGAAACCATATGGTATCTGTCTTTCTCTGTATGGCTTATTTCACTTAGCATCACACTCTCCAGTTCCATCCAAGTTGCTACAAAAGGCCATATTTCATTCTTTCTCATTGCCACGTAGTATTCCATTGTGTATATAAACCACAATTTCTTTATCCATTCATCAGTTGATGGACATTTAGGCTCTTTCCATAATTTGGCTATTGTTGAGAGTGCTGCTATAAACATTGGGGTACAGGTGCCCCTATGCATCAGTACTCCTGTATCCCTTGGATAAATTCCTAGCAGTGCTATTGCTGGGTCATAGGGTAGGTCTATTTTTAATTTTCTGAGGAACCTCCACACTGCTTTCCAGAGCGGCTGCACCAATTTGCATTCCCACCAACAGTGCAAGAGGGTTCCCGTTTCTCCACGTCCTCTCCAGCATCTATAGTCTCCTGATTTGTTCATGTTGGCCACTCTGACTGGCGTGAGGTGATATCTGAGTGTGGTTTTGATTTGTATTTCCCTGATAAGGAGCGACGTTGAACATCTTTTCATGTGCCTGTTGGCCATCCGGATGTCTTCTTTAGAGAAGTGTCTATTCATGTTTTCTGCCCATTTCTTCACTGGGTTATTTGTTTTTCGGGTGTGGAGTTTGGTGAGCTCTTTATAGATTTTGGATACTAGCCCTTTGTCCGATATGTCATTTACAAATATCTTTTCCCATTCCGTTGGTTGCCTTTTAGTTTTGTTGATTGTTTCCTTTGCTGTGCAGAAGCTTTTTATCTTCATAAGGTCCCAGTAATTCACTTTTGCTTTTAATTCCCTTGCCTTTGGGGATGTGTCGAGTAAGAGATTGCTACGGCTGAGGTCAGAGAGGTCTTTTCCTGCTTTCTCCTCTAAGGTTTTGATGGTTTCCTGTCTCACATTCAGGTCCTTTATCCATTTTGAGTTTATTTTTGTGAATGGTGTGAGAAAGTGGTCTAGTTTCAACCTTCTGCATGTTGCTGTCCAGTTCTCCCAGCACCATTTGTTAAAGAGACTGTCTTTTTTCCATTGGATGTTCTTTCCTGCTTAGAACAAATATATTTAATGGCAAAATATTGAAAGTATTCTCTTTAAGGTAGAGCAATTTCATGGCAAAAATAACCATTTCCATCACCTCTATTACCAAAAAAGCAATGAAATAAAATAAAATTTCACCTATACCTTACATCAGACACAGAAATAAATTTTAGATGGATTAAAGACTAAAATTTATTCATTTTTGCAGCTGTATGGGATTATATTTTTATGACCAGAGTGGAGAAGAAGTTAACACCTTAAAGCTCAAACTCTAAAAAAAATCTGATAAACTCAACTTCATGATAATTTCAAACTTCTGTTCATTAAAATATATTATAAAATCAATAAAGTAAGAGCCAAAAAGTAGGAAATCATTTGCTGTATATATAACTGATTCAGGATTTATGTCCATCGTATGTAAAAAACTTCTACATATTAATATGGAAAAGAAAATCCTACCAAACCATAGACAAAAAGTCCCCTTCTAAAGTTTCACACTCAATTATTGAAGAGATCACACTTTATTGCGTAACTACAATGTCATCTGGTCTCCTAGCTCCTTAATATCTAAATAAAATGGATTCAAACTCTCATTCTATGGATTGTGGAAATTCAAAACCTTCCCTAAATCTATCCAAATTCCTGAGCATGGAGAAGGTGGGGGTATGCCTTAAATTCTCAGCATCCCTTCTGATAGGATTTTCTGGCTCCAGTTAAGTTTTTTCTCTGCTTTCAGTCTCATTGCTCTTTTTATTTATTAGTCCTGGTTTATCCCAAATGTAGAACAAAGGTGCCTCTTCTAATCCCTCCCTCAAAAACCACAAGGTTGGGGCGCCTGGGTGGCTTAGTGGGTTAAACGTCCGACTTCAGCTCAGGTCATGATCTCACAGTCTGTGAGTTCGAGCCCTGCGTGGGGCTCTGTGCTGACAGCTCAGAGCCTGGAGCCTGCTTCGGATTCTGTGTCTCCCTCTCTCTCTGCCCCTCCCCTGCTCATGCTCTGTCTCTCTCTGTCTCAAAAATAAATAAAAACACTTAAAAAAATTTAATAAAGCAACAACAAGGTCAAACCTGTTAGCTATAGCAAAACTCTTACCGGAGATCTCAGAGGCTCAAGGAGCCATTTTTAGCCACTTCCCCAACTGACTTTAACTGCCAGATTCACCCCTTGTAGGCCTCCAGCCTCAAGCCAGTCCGGCTTCTCTGAGTCCCCGTTTGACTACCACGTTTTCTGCTCCCTCCTGCTCTGCACCACTGGATCACTTAGTGTTAGTCCTGCCAATCCCCTTATCCTCAGGGACACACCTGCCCCAAAGCATATTGCAGAATTCCCTAAAAGGAACTCTGGAGCCAACTGTTAAGATAACATATTTTCACTCTGTTGTATTTAAAAGAAAGAAACAGGATATGTGCCAGGATCTGCAGCAAGTAATGATCCTTACAAAAATATCCCATACTTTGAGATTTTTGAGAACACTCACAATCTGTTAGAAATTGATTTGTAAAGTGAGCCATATTAGACTATACTCCACATGTTTCTAACCTTTTGACTATATTCTGGCAAATTATTATTTGTCCAGACATTTCTTTTTTGTGTGTTTAGTGTTTTATCTATTCCTTCGGTACATTTCATCTTTAGAATAGAAATCTATGTTCCTTTTAAGAACAGTTTAACGTTATTTATTTTTATGTGAACTTCATAAAATCTATTTTTTCCTGTTGAAGAACATCTGCATTTTAGGGTCAGCTGATCACTATATTTTGCAAGTATTTTTTAAAGTTGATTTTTTAATTAAAACACTAGATAGAACACCTATCTTGGATCCATCTCTGTCATCTCCAACCCCAAGCAGTTCTCATTAGTGTGGTATCTAGCTTGGGTGCCACCATCTGCCCTTCCCCAGATAACGGCTAGTAAAGATCGGAAATGGTGACCAAAGTGGTTCCTTAGTCACCACTGTGATTGACAAGTTTCCTAAACGACTTCCTCATCAGGTAATAATGTGCCTCAGTTTTGAGTTCCTCATTTCTCACAGCACTTAAAGTTATTCTCAAAACCAAATGACATTCCATTGATTCAAAAAAAATGACAAATTTTTAACCAAAATTTAAAAGTATTAGCATTACAAATACTTGAAACAAAATTAAAGGCACTTCTATTATTGCAGTGGAACTGAATTTGGTGTGAACGATGATGTTAAAATTAACGTTTCTGTTCCTTTATTTACCCCACCTCTCTTTTCAGTGTTTTCACTGTCTTGCCTTAGGCGTCCACACATAACACTTGGGAATTGACAGCTAGCACGACTCGCACATATAACTGTTTCTTTCCACACTTCCTTAGGACTTCTTCTAAGCAGTTTGTCACTATAATGATGTTTACAAATTGTGACAGGGAAACTTGATTAGCTGCTCAAAAGAACATGGATTTCTTATTATGACATTTTAAGACTTCACATTCTGGGACTTTAACACCATCTGTGTAGTGTAGGAGAGGAGAAACGACCACAACCTAACAAGGTCTATAATAGTTACTCCTGACCAAAAACAAAAACAAAAACAAAAAAACAAGACCTCCCTGTCACCTTATTTCATAGCAGCCAGAGTAATCATGACCAGAAATCACTCAAGGTTTAGTTTGGAAGAACAGGAAGGCTTACCCAAAATAACTAATTAAAAATTCAGCCTGAAGGAACCTGTCGTGAAAATTTCAAGTCTTCTAAATCCCAGTAAGGCAGGAAATCTGTTAAGGGGCTAGGCCCCTGGTAGAATTCAGGATTTCCTTTCTTGACAGAAAAGTAGATGAGAATAGAAAAATGAATCTTAAGATTTTTCAAATATTTCAGCTTTACTTACCTCTTTTCTCAGCAGGTATCTCCTCCAGGAATATAGAAATAGAAAGCAGGGAAACTATGTATGCAGAGTCAAGGCAATAAAATGCCTCTTTCAGGACCTAAAAGTGGCCCCTGAAATTGGATGCAACTACCAGGTAAAGAACACAATCTCTATAAAACTTGAAAAACACATAGAGTTCTGTTTTGTATTTTGAATATAAAATTTACCATTGTCACTAATTTTAATATCAAAAATCGTCATCAAATTAATCTCATGATTCACAAATAAATATTTTCTGTTTTAAGAAAGTATAGTTGCTCTGAAAAGGCATGATTCTAACTATATGTCATTTTGGATAAGGCAAAACTATAGAAGCAGTGGAAAGATCAGTGGCTATCAGGGGCTGGGGGAAAGCAGGAATGAATAGGTGGAGCACAGAGGATTTTTAGGGCAGTAATATATGATATTTTAATGTAAATTTATGTCATTATACATTTGTCAAAACCCATTGAATTTACAACAGCTGGTGTGTTTACCTAATGTGAATTATGGACTTAGGGTGATAATGATGTGTCAGTGGAGACTCATCGGTTGTAACAAATATTCCACTCTGGTGTGGGATGTTGATAGTGAGGGAGGCTGTGCATGTGTGGGCACCAAGTATATATGGGGAATCTTTGCACTTTCACCTCAATTTTGCTGTGAACCTAAATCCACTCTAAAACATAATGTTAAAACTTAAAGAAGGATAGTTGGAAGCTGAGTAAATACCAAAATAAAAGATGGCAGGTATTTCTCTGCAAAACCTTACATTAAGGAATCATAAGTAATTGCAATAAATATTTTAAGAGGAACTGTATGACACCAGGAAAAAGGTTAGCTTCAAACGGAAATTCTTGTACAAAAACCCATAACCATCTGATTGCATGCAAAACAGAAGCATTATAATGGATCACATGTGATTGTATACACATGTTCTCTCCTAAGAACAAGAGGTTACAAAAAGTAGCCAGCTTGCAAACGGAAACATGCTTTAGCAATAAGACTTCCTCAACTGAAAATAGAACTTCTGAGTTCAAGTTTGATCTATACCTTCTTTCGATGATGTGGAGTCAGTTCCTCTCTTTAATCTTGTTCTGAGAAGCCAGAATTTTGCTGGAATATCGGGTTGTTCAAGCATTTCAGAATGTTCACACTGATGTAACACTCATCCGTGGGAAGGAATAGCCTTGTTTGATTCATTTTCATGGGATAAACTCATAATCTGTGTTCTTTTTTTATTTATTTTATTTTTTTACTCTCACATCCATCTTTAAATTTATTTTAACAAGACTCCCTTAATATAGCCATGTTAGGAATTACCTTCTCTACTGTAAGGACCAGAAACGGGAGGTTTAGCAACAAGATTACACCAGCCATCTAATGCCGAAGGAATATGTTGTAGAATAAAAATTCATGGTAAAAGTAACTTTTGATTCCGTATATATAAAACATAGAAGCTCTTTCTTATGTGGTCAACTAAAATTTGGTGTATTCTTTATATGGTAAGTTCCTTCAAAGAAGCTGCCTGCTCCATGAGAATTGTTCGCTCCTGATCATGCTCTCTTCCTTAGTGTTTAACCCACCCCCATAAGCTCTCCAAACAAGTTACTCTAATAAAATTTTTCTAAAACACTCAGACTACAGATTTTGTATTATGGCTATATCTCTAACTTTTCTTATGTATATAAAGTCAGTGTGGAATGAAAGTAACTTTAGAGAACTTTTGATTTCCAATGAGATAATTTAAAGAGAGAATGAGATAAACATCCCCTAACTTTCTCTTAGATGCAAAGGTATTTGGTGTATAACTATGAATATTTTAAGAGATGTTTAACTGAAGTCAAGTTCTGGAAAACTTGAATGGCTAAAATGGCAAGATTAGGAAAATGCCGTAAGGCTAATGAAGAATGTGATTGAATAGAGAAAGAAACTGTATACTGTATGCGGGTAAATCTGAAAACTATTTACAAATGAGAAATAAAAAACAATGCCAGGTTCAAGTTCAATTAAAATTCCCTCCAAAATGTCTAGCTGTATTATGCATAGGCAGAAAAATGCTGAGGATGAAACCTTACTCAATGAAAAAAAAAAAAAACCTGTATTCTTAACAGAGGGAGCACTTTAGAAATTATATAATTTTCACAAAAGCTTCATAGTCTCACCATGTGACTTATAAAAGTACAAAAAGATACAATATCCCCTAGTACAGTAGAAAGCAAACAGACCTAAAGGTTATTATACAATATGATATATGTATATATAAAATTTATTCTCTCCAGGCAGCTGGGTGGCTCAGTCAGTTAAGTGACCAACTCTTGATTTTAACACAGGTCATGATCTCATGGTTCTTGGGTTCAAGCCCCACATTGGGCTCTGTGCTGACAGCTCAGAGCCTGGAGCCTGCTTCGGATTCTGTGACTCCCTCTCTCTCTGCCCCTCCCCTGCTCGTGCTCTGTCTCTCTCTGTCTTCAAATATAAATAAACATCAAAAAAAAAATAGAAAAAAAAAGAATATAAGCATAAAATAAAAGCTTCTATTTTTCAGTTTATTCAAACCTTTTCAGAAAAATAAATAATAGAAACAGATTATGTTTATCTGAGGACACAAGCACTGACAAGAGCAGGAGAACAGATTGATGATCAAAAGTCCCTTTCTCTCTCCAAACATCATGATGGATGGCAAAGCTAAACCACAAATCAAAGAGATATAATGCAATTTACAATGCTTTTAAAGGTTTTTTTTATCCCATTCTTTAAATTCTGAAAATGACAGAACATTTACTATGTCATGAAATTATGTTCATAATGAAAAATTTCGAAGAAAAATAAGAAAGAAATGTTACAGACACAGGTTGGTTTTCCCACGTCCCGTTTATGTGCCACCCAGATCCTTCCCTGCCCCAAGCTCTCCTTCTTTGCAAAGCCTACGGCAAACATCGAATGTATTATATCCCATTGTCTCATTGTGTTATAAAAAATAAAACTGAACGATTCGACCCCCTTCAAATCCTAGTTGGCTAGACCCCTTCCAAAGAGGGATGTCAAGGTTGCCACAAGGATGTGAGGGCCTCAGGAGATGGCAATTTGCTCTCCTGCCACCATTTCCATGACACCGGCTCTGCTTTTATTTTACGTATTGGGCTTCCAAGCGTCTTTAGACGCTTGTTTAAAGAATGAGTTCATCTGTATCATAGATTTAAAAACCACTCTCCTCAAGAGTTTGATCTCTGTATTTAAACTCATTTGGTCAGATGCCTTATTTCTGTATCTGTCAATATACTGAGGAAAAGATAGATCAGCAATAGAAAGCAAAAGACAAAGTGAGAGTCTGATCAATCTATGTCACCTAACTTCAAGTATTTCATAAAGAAAGTGCAAAAATAGCAGGTGTTAGGGTGCCTGAGTGGCTCAGTCGGTTGAACATCCGAATTAGCTCAGGTCATGATCTCACGGTTCAAGTTCAGGCCCGCATCAGGCTCTGTGCTGTCAGCATGGAGCCTGCTTCAGATTTTCCATTCCCCTCATGCGCTTGCTCGCTCTCTCTCTCTCTCTCTCTCTCCCTCTCAAAAATAAATAAACATTTAAAAAAAAAATAACAACAGGTGTAGATTGGGGAAACTCCAGGCATAATTATTAAAGAAATGTCCTTATTCCCACCTCTGTAGGCCTATTACCCTTCTAGTCACATGCTTTTTGAGGCCCAATATCTAATATTTTTCCCTTTTTGTATCCACTTTTGCATCCTTATCCCAATAGCTTACTTTATTTCAATTTAAGTTAGTAAGTTGTTATTTGCATTGGTAAAGCCTTATTTGTAATTTCATCATCCTGTTAATTAAAGACATAGGAACATGATTTTGAGATCTGGAAGAGATAAAATACTTCTGAATCGAACTTCTAAGGAAGATTGATTCTGATAAACTTTGCAAAGACTCCCCAAGTACAAAATATATCTGTTTATTTTCCAACAAGTATTTATTGTGTTTTTACTGACCTCCACATAGGCCTTTTAAAAAACGCTCCAAGAAGACTCAAAATCTCAAGGTGGACGAGTAACTGGTGCAGGTGTGGCTTTCAGCCTGAGACACTCAGAATCTCAGTGTTATCCATTTACTCAGAAGCAGGGGGCTCTGTAAACGTTGAGCAAAGATCACAGGATTTGCAATCAAAGATGCAGGTTTGAGTTCTGCCTGCACCTCTTTTTAGCTGTTTGTATTCTTAAGCAAGTGACTTAATCCCCTAAAAAAAAAAGAGAGAAAGAAAGAAAGAAAGAAAGGTCAAGAAATAATACCTGCCTCACAGGGTTGTTGTGAAGATCAGATGAGCTGGTGCATGTAAAAGAGTTTTATATACTGTCGTGGGCTAAACACGTGTTGGTTTGATTGGCTTATGGCAAGAGAGAGACTCCCTAAAGATAAAGAGGACTCCTACGTGCTGGTAGGCACCCAGCAGGGATTCCCTTCTGGCAGCCTTTGAAGGCTGATAAGTATCTCCAACAGCTGCTTAAGAGAATACAGGGACCCAGAGAGAGGGCAAGGGTCATGATCTTTGCCCTTTTGCTCTCAGCTCAAAGGACATCTGCTAAAGATCCCCTGCAGGGAAATCTAACTCTAAGGAGGGAGGCCCAGGGAATGTTTCAAGGGATGCTGGCTCCAATAGCCTCAAGATCCCTGAGGATGTTAGGTTTGGAATTAAGCTTATTTTACTTCTCTTATTCTATCTATCACTTCTAATTTTTGCCCTCTACTCTGTTAGAATTTAAGAGGTTATATTTAGCATGTATATATGAATGCCTATTAATTTATGCTGCTTGTTCATATTTATATACATATATATTTTTTACAATATATATTTATTATAAATGTGCATATAGGCTATAGACCTGTGTGGTATACATCTTCTATAACATGTGGGTGGTATATACAGAGGGGGGGGAAAAAACTGGAAGAATATTTACCAAAATGTTAGTGATGCTGAAGATGAAATTATTTGTTTTATCTTCTTATTTTTCTTGTTTTCTCTTTGTTTATCTCAGTTTTTCAAGTGGATTTTTTTTGGTTTTGGTTTTGGTTTTGTTTTCAACACTGGAGTTTCTTCCTCTTTATTTTGTTGTTTTTTTTTTTAATTGTTATTATTTAAATTCAAGTTAGTTAACATAAGTAGAATCCAGTGATTCAAGTGGCTTTTTTCTTTCTTTTTTAATGAATTTCTTTTAGGATGGTAAATTCACAATGCACTTCCCTGGTTAAAATATGTGGCTTGCATTAGTTCAGCCTATTTTAATTTATTCCTTTACATCTATTAAGTGATTTAATGAATCTTAATTGTTTTTGTTTCTTTTTTATTCTGTTTTTGTTATTTCGTTTGTATTTTATTAAGTTGTTTCTTTTACTTACTTTTCTTACTACTTTCTACGTGGATTTTCTTTTGTTTCCTCTTTTTTATTTTTCCTTGTCATTTAGTTCCCTGTCACCATTTGTTGTATTTTTCATTTTTTATCTTTTACTGAATATGGCAAACACAAAGCTGAGGATTGTATCCTTAAGAATTGCTCATAACTTGACCAAAGAGACTGGACCTTTTCCCTTCCAATTAGCTCTCTGGTCACCTCCTTTCATCCCTAATGTCTTAAAGCAGAACTACTTAGTTTTTCAAATACTAAGCTGGAAAACTAGAGAGGTTAACTAACTAGAATTATCCAGCAAGTAATATTAAACCCATTTTTAGCATCAGTAAAGATGATCTCAAAGCATAAGTATACAGTCAACTAATGTCTGTGCCTCTGGGGCACGTGTCTCTCCAAAGCCCAGAGCCATCAACCTACCTATCTACACCTGCACTCAGAGTCAACATGCCAAAATGGAACCTATCATGCCTTCACCCCTCCAAAAAAACTATTCCTCCTTGTCCTCCTTTCTCCTAAAGAAAGGGAACTCCTGAGGTACCTGAGTAGCTCAGACTGTTAAGTGTCCAACTAATGAAATCGTCTCACATCATGATCTCAAGGTTTGTGGGACTGAGCCCTGGGTCAGCTCTGCGCTGACAACCTGGGATTCTCTCTCTCCTTCTCTCTCTGCCACTTCCTCTCTCTCCCTCCAAATAAGAAAATAAACATTAAAAATTTAAAAAAAAAAGAAAGAAAGAAAGAAAGGGAACCCCTCCCATGCCTCTGAGACCCCACAGGGATTACTGACATTGCCATTCAACCAGGTGCCCGAGTCAGAAACTTAGGAATCATCCTACACTCTCCATCCTCCCTAGCTCCCACACCAAATTATGTAATTCTGCCTCTTCTATGCCTGTCCAGTTCTGTGCCTTTCAAACTTGAATATGAGAACATCCATGGACAGTAATGTCATAAGAGGTAATATATATAAAGTACAGAATGAATACAATGAATCTTCCTGGAATGCCCTCCTTCCCCTTGTCATCTTCATAGTAATACGTAATTTCAAACATCGCATTTCATAAAAATAAGTGAGTATATTATGAGGAATTCAAAGTGAACATGTATTTTAAATATGGTGTGTAACAAAAGAAATGTGGAGTTATAAAGTGGGATGCTTAGGGCTCATGTGCTATAGCCCTAAAGTTTACACAATTATTTCCCTATGTCACTGGGATGCTTTGGCAGAAATATTTTAGAAGAATTACTTATAGTAATTCTTCTGTCCTTAGGATTGCTCCTGTCTTCACCAAGACCTTCCCTCCTCTTTCTGTGCTGCCACAGTGCTTCTTCATTTCCCACTGGGCCACCGGGACAACCTCTACCCTGGTCTGGCTGGAGCCTCACTCAGCTCCAAATCACCCCCATATGCACACTGACCTCAACAGTATGTGCAAAACACTAACCTGATCGTGTCATTTTCATGTATGAGGTCATTTGGTGGCACCTACTTGATGTAGAATAAGGTAAAAACCCCTTCCTATGACATATGGTGCTCTTTAGATCTGGCCCCTGCCCTCTCAATGTTCTCAGCTCTACATCCTTCCTCCCATCCTCAGTTACTTGCAGTCTGCCAAGCACATGCTTTCTCAAAGACCTATGCTTTTGGACACAGTGTACCTCTGCTACATGTTCCACTCACCTACTTCATCTAACATACTATCATACTCAGCTCAAGCATCACTTCTGAAGGTCCAGCTGGATTCTCCAGAATTATTTGGGTTCCTCTCTTTGGTGCCTGCATAGCACCCATTTTTGGTAACCCCCAACCACAACCCCTGCCCCCTTACACATGGTTCCTTAAAACAGGATCGCCTGTTGTTCATCTTAGAGCTCTATTCTACTCTGTAGTTTCTCTGAGGATAATTGCTAAGGACACCCTCCCTTGCATCAGGAAGTCTCAAATGCAGTGCATAACCAAACTGCATCAGGATCAGCTGGAATGTTTTCAATGTAAAGATTGCTTGGTCTCTACAATTTTGACCCAATAGTTCTAGATGAAAGCCCTAGGGATTATACCAAAATTTCTTTAAAAATGATAACTTTAAAACTCTCCAGGTCATTCTAACACAGCTTATCTGTAGACTGGCACTTGGGCCCACTGCATTCAACAGTTGGGATTATCTTGATAGGATTTAAATATTAAAACAGCAACAACATACTTTTTTATTGAAGCAGTTACAACTACCTTTTTAAAATGGGTTAACTTAATTATATTCTTTTTTTACTACAAGGTGGTATTTCTGCAGTTGGATAACACAGTATATATTAACTATTAGTATCAATTTCACTAAGGGGGTCTCCTTCTGATTTTGTTTTCAATTTTTTTTTCCTTTTTTCTTTTCAAATTCTTGAGAGCTTCTTACTATAGATTACAAATCCTTAACTACTGCAGTAATGAGAGTTGTATACCATCCACTTACAAAAATAACCTAGAAATTCAGTTTCAAAATTGCTGCATAGAAGTTAGAGGAAGAGGGGTGCCTTGGTGTCTCAGTCAGTTAAGCGTCAGACTTCAGCTCAGGTCATGATCTCAGGATTCATGAGTTCGAGCCCCACATCAGGCTCTGTGCTAATAGCTCAGAGCCTGAAGCCTGCTTCAAATTATGTGTGTGTCTGTCTCTCTCTCTGCCCCTTCCCTGCTCATGCTGTGTTCTCTCTCTTAAAAGTGAATGAACATAAAAAAAATAAATAAATAAATAAAATAAAAAAGAGGAAGAATATGGGTCTATTTCTCTCAGGAAAGAATCTCATAACAACCACTGACAGCTTTCCTGCCAAGCTTCTGGCACTAGCATCTTCAAAGAAGAGGGAAATGGTTGAACACAAGTGAAAATCTCACAACGATAAACAAGAACACAAACAAAAACTCAGGGAGTTCTTCCAACATCTAAGTTAATTCCCACCAATCACACTGGTTTTGAAAACAGATAGATATATGGGGTGTGACATTTCATAAAATGATGTTTTAAAAACAAACCGGCCCCATATCATAAAGCCAAATAAGTGTTGTCCCTTTATAACACTTGTTTTTATTAGTCTTTAGACAGTTCCCATTGCTGCCACTATGATGTAAGATCCTAGATCTCTTTTGAAACTAAAAGAAAATGACTTTAAAAATGTAAAGGTGCTAAATTATGTTGAAACAGATTTGAATTTTGAAAACAGCCAGGGGATACATGGTTCCAGCTCTGAAAAATAGGCAAGAAAATGTAATTATATAGTGAAAATAATTTTGGGTCTAGTTTTAATTTAGGTCTAAAGCAAACTGCAAGAGTATGTATCTAAAATGTTTTAGAAAATGATACTATCATTTGAATAATAATAAAAATTCCTATTGTGTATTCTAATATATTTATTTAGATATTTATGTGCTACAAGGTGAATGAAGTGAATCATGTTACTTTATAGTCATACTTCATAAACTTTGGGATAGAAATTATTAATTTAACATTGGGCTTTTAAACTACTTTAATTTCAAAATTAAATCTTTAAAAAAGAAAAAAAAAAAAGCTTTTCCAATTTGCATAAGGATAGCCAAAGCAACAGATGGCTTCTGTCTCTGTTCTTCTCCCAGCTCTGTCCTCTATGTAGATTTTCTGTAATGCTCAAAACAATTCTTCATTGAGAACTAGAATTTAGAAAAAGAAATATTCAAGGTGCTAAGTAAAAGAACTACTTTCGTAGAAAGAGGAAGGCACTTGGCTTGATAAAAATAAGTTCTGTAGGAGGCTTGAGAAATACAGCATTGTGTCTGAGGTATATCACTGCTGGATGCAAAAAGCGTACGTAAGATGTGAATAATGGAGAAGTGGAGATGGGAAGGAACCAAGACCCTTTCCATCTTTGGATTTGATCCAAACTTGGGCAAAACAGAGAAGGAGACCATGTTTGCTCTGAAGTTCTTCTCTTCCCCCTTTAATTATTACATCCCTCCTCCTAGTGGTCCTTTTTATTAGCCAATAATTACTTAAGGAATACAAATTAATCAACCCCAGCAAATAAGGCCATAAGTGAGCTGAAAACAAATGTTTCCCTCATCATGGGGATAATTTCCTATTGCCCTTTAATGGCCGTGGAGCCTCAAGATTGTTATTTCATTACTCACACTGAGTAGTACCCTAAAGGTGTCATTATACCTTCATACCTTATACCTTATGCTTTCTTTGTAAAGAGAAAACAAAGTCCAAAATTCATGGAGAGAAAGCTCAGTGTCAAATCAGAAGAGATGCCGTTGTACAGACAACCTCTGACCTCATTTTTCTGACTCACATCAGGCTGGTGGCCAGCAGTTCTACCTCCTCGTGGTGCTTATTCACCCCACTCCAGACACCCAAGCTGATTTCACTGCACTGCCCTGTGAGAGGCATGGTGGGATTGCTCAGCAATTATGTCAGTGACATCTAAATTTAAAAAAAGAATTCTTTGACATTGATATTGGATGACTGAGTCAGTTTTCCAGTTTTCTCTGCTCATTTGTAGGAGTAATCAAAACTGACTCTCTCCGCTGAATGGGTACCTTTGTGTCTTGGCATTATTACTATATTGCTGTTATTCCTTCCTCAAGGAAGGAAAGGAAGTCACTCTTGCAATGACTGAGGTGCATTTCATTTGCAAGCTTAAAAGGATGATACCTCATCTGGAAATCAATTCATCACATTTAAGATGTATCCTTGTCAGATGCACAAGGTACACAGAAGGTGTGAATCATGGAAAAATAGATGTGAGAAGGACCCATGGCCCATTTAGGCCCTCATTCTGATAGCAGCATTCCTGAACCCTACTATTCTCTAATCAACTTTCAGTTTGAGTTGATTCAGTACTTGTTATACCTCCATAAATAATCTATGTTCTCCCCCCTACCTCCAAAATAAGAGGAATAGTAGATAAAGCTTGCAATCCAAAGTAAGTGTAGTTATAAAATTGAAGATTTGAGTTGAGAATACCACTGTAACTGTTACCCACATTTTATCTTCCTATGCTCACCCTAGGTTGGTGTTACTTAGTAAATCAGAAGTTAGAGCCATGTTTTATACACACTCCATATTTAATAATGCAAATGTATATTGTAGACTTAATATATGTTTAGTCAAAGATACACTTCCAAAGTTATCTTTTCTCTCATTTTTGATAGAAAATTACCAAAAATAATATTGCCTCTGAAGGAAAGCATCCGAATTTATTCTTCAGAGCAAAATAGAAATAAAATGAATTTATGTGACTTTCAACTCAATAAAGTAATAGAATAAGAACATTTCATTCTCTGCTTCCAAGACATATTTTAGTATGACACAATCATAAATATTCATGTAATAAGAATGGTAACAATAATAGCCATTAGGTCTATCCTTTGGATGTAGAGATGAGTCTCCAGCTACATGGAATGGAAACTCTAGGAAAAAAATTATAAAGTCAAATTAAGTATGCTGATGGCAACTATCTTTGCTCCTTTTTAGGTAATCTTGCCTGTTTCTAAGCACAGTCTTCCATTTCCCACCCCTTGGCACCCACATGTATACCTCCCACCCCTCGACTCCTAGGTGTGTATTGTTCTCACAGACAGTAATCTCCAGGAGGGCCTGCCTCCTCTCTGGTCCTGTGACTTTTGCAGCAATTTCCCAGACCCACTGATTGCAGAACACAGACTGCCTCCTCCTGGCTCTAAGTCATCAAACCTTCAGATTCAGCCAAATACCAATTCCCTCTAGCAAGAGATAGACAAGATACGTTTAAGCCATCTAGCTACTACAGAGGTAGGCTTCAGTTTTTTTGTCACTGTCTCTATTATGTATCATGAAGTGTTGTCTTTTCTCTGACCCAAATCTCCCTGTTTATAAGCTGAATCACCTTTTTAACCACCCTGATATACAGGTAGCTGATGTAAAGAACCAACTAGAATACCCAAGTGAGGCATATACTGTCTCCAATGCCCAAAGAGTCCATTGAGTTACTTAGCCTCTTTGGTAGAGAAGAGTGAAGAGTCCATAGTGTTTCCTTTACTGCTGGAGAGATTAAATGTTCTGTGAATTCATCCACAAAGTCTCTAAACACTTTACCTAAGTACACCCCTAGCACTCTGCATGTAGGAAGTATTCAATAAACATTTACTGAGTTTCAAGATCACTATGGGGAGTAAGCCCCAAGTAGTAGCTCTCAGCAACTGAATTAATTATGAATTATATCATCCTATTGGTCTTCACGTTCATCCATCGATAACTACAGATGACATTTCTAACATGTTGGAAGTCCAATATAAGCAGAATGTTCACAAAAAGGCAAAACACGGATAAAAGTTAAACCATCAGTATCTGACAGCAGGGTACATAATAATAAGTATTGGGATGCGCATACCAAATTTGAAAAGGAGGGAAATTATGACAAGGTTTACCAAAATAAGAATCACATCAGCATTCTAGACAACAAAATATTTGTTTCCCAGACGGTACTCATCATCAAGATCAGCCACACAATCCAGAACAGACAATGCATAGAGACAGAAAGCATATTAGTGGTTGCTAGCATCTGGGGGAAGGAGAGAAGGAATAGGGCATAACTGCCAGTGGGTATGGGCTTTCCTTTTGAGGTGATGGACAAGTTCTGGAACTTATACATTGAATTATACACTTTAAAATTTCTAAAATGATTATTTTTATATTACATGTTTTTACCACAATAATTTACATGTTTTTTACCACATGATTTTTACCGGAATAATTTTAAAAAATGGACACCAAGCACATTTCAGGTATGGTGTAGGAAAAAGTAATAAATGACAAGGCAAGAAGGAATGATAAGTCTAAGAGTATCTAGAAGAGAGGGGGACCACTCCCCCTAAATTAAATGAAATCAAATTTCCTTTAGACCTTTATGTGTTACTGTGTGACCACAATTTCACTATTTTGAAAAATATCCAAACGTATATAGTTCAGTAGAAGTGGTCCACAGGTCTTGCAGCACAGAATTAAGTTAGCCATCAGATCAAGACACTGAATAGCACATTTCCCTTTTACATTTTAGTTTACCATGGTAAAGAATAGCAATCTTCTCTTTGAAATCTAGAATTTACATAAGTGCATTTATTGCCTTGAATTCTAAAGCCAAGTTGTGGCATTTAGGAGTTCCTTCTTAGCATTGCCTTCTATACAATAAGATTATAGCCCAGGGGCATAGTAAGTAATGAATTCAAATGATTTCTTCTGATATATAGTTCCACCAATAAATATTTATCCCTGTTGGATGCTCCAACATGGCTTTTTAAGAACTAAACTCAATGAAATTACATAACCGGTGACTGTGCTAGGAACCCTGTGGCTGTCTGATAAATATTAATAGAATCAAAATGCAAACATCGGGACCAAGAATGCCTAGAAGTAAGAAGTCCTTACTGAATTAGGATAGTCTCCTTCAGTGCTACAATATAAGAAACACTGAAGTCTAAAGAAGCCCCATTTTTATTCAGTTCTATGGAGATATGTGAGAGAAGCAGTCTTGGGATATTTTAGTCTTTGAGACCATCTGTCTCTTTGAATGAGGTTTATTCAAATGAATGAATTTAAGCCAAAGCTATAAAAATTGGTCAGCAGCAACTGATTATTTGGTCAACTAGTTTCTTCCTCCTCTCAGTTTCTAGAGCAATTTTTATGCTTAAATGACTAAATAGAGTCATGATATCATTGGGGCTTTCTCCCTCATTAGACTCGTGAGATTGCCTATATCAGGGATGATGTCTTAATTATACTTGTCATCCCAGGATCTAACTTCAGAGTTAGTTGGCATTAATAATTATTTCTTAGGAAAAGACAGGCTGCAAATAAGCAAAACTTTAATCAGCAAGTCTACCATGTACACAGTGGTCAGTTATAGTTTCTAAACCTGATGATAAGAAAAATGAGTATATTCTCTACAGACATATCAGAAAAACAGACCCTACCTAAGCTCCTAAATGGTCCCATGATAATAAAGAGAAGACAGTTTAGGGGAATTTGGCATATTTTATAGACTTTGTGATGGCCTTTCCAGACTACACAGGTGCCGGTTTGCTTGGTTTGCTTGGTATTCTTTAACCAAAATTACAACCAGATCTCCTACCCACAATCTGCTCTGGAGACAGAAAACTATCTGTTGTATAGATAAACTGGTTGAAATATCTTCTCCAACATCTACTCTGTTCCATCATGCTCCTTTACCATAACAGGTCACTCATAATGAACAGTAGACAGAAGGTTTCAGTTAAGTGACCCTCTAGATCCTGTCTTTTTATGACCTCCTCTAATGGGGGAACCAGAAATCAAACCACTCATATCCCAGAGGTTTCTGACCACTTCAGATCTTGCCCCTACCACCATAAGTTAAGTCCAATATTGTGCTTTGAAGATCCCAAATTGCCTAAAGTGTATGTGTTAGTTGGGTTAAACAAGAGTGGTTTGATCAAGATGGCTATAAAACTCGATTGATAAGAGAAAAATGCAAGCTGGCTTAGAGAGTATTCTGTAGCAATTAGTTGAAAAACAAGAAAATCAAGAAAAGTCTTCACACAGAACACATTTGCTCAGTACCTTTTTGTTTGTTCAGATTCCTTGTCAGAACAAAATAATGATGATGATGATGATGATGATGATGATTGATGATGATTGATGATGATAGTGATAAGCTTTGTTGAGGGCCTACTCTGTGCCAGTCCGTATGATAAATATTCTGCGTCTATAAATTTTAATTTTCACTTCAACCTTACTAGGTAGCTAATATTATTGTCCCCATTTATGGCTGAGGAAAGCAAGGCAGAGAGAACGGGTTAAATACCTTGTGGAAAGTTTATCCAGGCAGCAAATGGTGGAGGCAAAATGAAACTGAGGAAGCCCACATTCTTAACACCAGACAGCTTCTCCCGGAGCTGTGTAAACCCTGCTCCTCTTCAGCATATTTCATTCCTATTCTGTGTGAATATTATGCATTCACGTGGCTTCATATTAATCAAATATATAAAGTTTCAACTTTGTGAAAAGCAGAAAAAACGTCTACAAAACTGGAACTAAGAGATACTCCAATCTCTATCTCTTCCCTTTTTTATTCCCCCTGAAAAAGGCTGGGCAACCTAGTAGCTGAAAAATACTGATGTCACTTGAAAGAAATTGCATCTTGTCCTGCTCTCTTCTCCTCCAATTTTGGGCCTCAACCAGTTGGAAACTGGTATGAATGTGCATAGTGATGGCCTCTGAATGATCATCGTGAAATGACTTTCCCCAGTAATGTTAGATTTATCTGATGATTTTAATACCCTTCATTCTAAAATGCTATTATCCCGAGTGCATGCAGGGGACAGTACACTTAGTCATAAGTGATGGATGAATTCATTATCCTCAGCCAATTTTAATGGGTCATCTAGAAAGGAAATCACCAGTCGGTTTTGGCTATTGAGCATTGCTACCTCACGTACCTTATTAAGCCAAATATAAAAATGGGTGGTTTTTCATTTTCCTGTCAGACAACAAAGGTCACCGATCACAAGCTTGAGAGACACTGAGGTTTATTTCTCTTTGGCCTGAAAAAATGGATAAGCGTTGAAGTTTTTATCTTTTTCCATTGTGAACTGAATATTTCAGAACTATGCACCCTGAAGAGGAAAGTGCTTCATGGGAATTTGGAACGAGGAGGTTTCTTTGCAGAGAAATAGAGGTTGACATTAATGTATTCTCCAGGTGACATTGTTAATCTAACGGCACTGTTGAGTTCTAGGACTTCAGCCCCATCATTAAGAGCTGGAAGTAAACACATCAGTGTGGAATATAAGTAGGTATGCCCATGAGTATTACAGGTTCTCTTCTACCCACAGCTACTAGAAACTGAAAATATTTAACACACACAAAAGAACTGCTTTTCATGTTTCAACCTATCTTTTCTGTTCTTGGCTGGGAAATCCTGACTTCTTATCTTTTAAACTGTCATCTTTCATTTGACTCATCAACTTGAACTTTTCCTCTCAGAAACATTTCTGACATCAGACAATCAACAGCTATTGATTATAGTAATGGAAAAACAGGTATATATTTCAGGATCTGCATTTGCTGTGAGCTAAGCCTTTCCTGCTCTTAATCCCTGGTCATGTACAACTGACTTGGTGCTATTTTAATGCATTTGCATATTGAATAATTATTTTGCTCTGTCCTGGAAATGCCATGACTAACAAATTCTGTGTTAGCAAATTGTTGAATTCTACAATGAGAATTTTTAAAGGTAAGAATTAAGGGGAGAAACATGTTATAAATTTTCTAATGCCAATGTGTTATACCAAAATAACCTAGAAAAATATTGAAACTATACTGCAATTCCTGGGTAGAATTAAAATGGAAATAACGGCCTAAATACTCAGAAAATAATGGCAAAATTATTTGATTATTATTAGGTTACTGTTTAATTGATTAAAAGTGTTCATTTTATATTATGGCTATTAATTATATTCAGCAGAAAAAATATTATTTCAAAAATAAAACAATCTTGGTAAACCCTCAAATTAAATAGGTGAGGGCCGAGTTGAGCTGTAGAAGAGGGAAGATCAGGGAAGAAGTTTTAGCCCAGGTGTTCCCATCTCCTTCCTTCCTCTGTGGAGGTTCTCATGAGCCTCTCTGGAACACCAGGACTCTACAAGTCTGTTTAAAATCCATGAACTAGCCCAATAATCTTAGGAGATAGACATAATGCAGGGAGCTGTTTTTACTCAATATTCCTTCTTAAAGATTGTCTGTTAGGGACACTTGCCTGAAAATTAAATGTATACCTCACTAACATTGTTCTGTATGTAACTGTCTCACCTGGAGCTTCTTAGAGGCTTACAGGTTCTAGCTTTTAAATCTAGCTTAAAAAATAATAAATCATGAAATTTATTCTAAAATAATAAAGTAGTAAGCAAATAATCAGAATTTAAAAGTTATGATTATTTCAGAAAGCATACTTCTTCCTGCTGTTTGGTTATACAACCAAATAAAACTACTAAATGCATAATGACAATAGTTTTCTATAAAAATTAACTGGACTAGTGAATTTCATTAGGTTCGGATTTTTTCTCCGATAATCAGAACCATAACTATACAAATATTAGCCTGTACTTTAATTTAAACTTAATTATTTAAGAATTCCTTGAGACCCTGTGTGCTATTTTCTGCCAGTTTACAGGTGTGGGAATAATATTCAAGGTGTTTCCCTGTGGTCACTTTAAAACTAAATCAGGCAAACTCTTACCAAGTAAGGAGTGGACATGGTTACATTCTTTTCTCAGACAGAATTAGCAAAGTTAATGGAGACAGGGTGGCTTGCTTTTTGTTCAGGAGAAAAACATGCTACTTACCAAAACAAGGCGGCCTAAGTAAAGAGTGAAATTAATAGTCCTAAAATGCTTTGGAATTTATAAAAAGCTACAGAAATTATTAACTAGAACAAGAATTTTTCCATGTCTGTCTCCATTTCTTTCATGAATTGAAAATATCATCTACAATCATTTTCTCAGGAATACTCACTAATATGAAAACTCAAAGGCACATTTTGCCTTTCAAACTTATAGTTATCTAAAAGTATTGAAATATACCTCAGACCTTATTTCTAAAGTGGATAGAATACTGCCCATAATTTAAAAAGCATTGCCATATTATAACTTACTAAAATAAATTCTAACAGAAGTTACCAAGGATTTTAAACAGATGTAAGTTAGTTCTACCATATCCTATGTTTATGAATATGGCCAAAAAAATGCTTAGAGAAGATTTGAAGCAGTAGCAGATAACACAAGTCCATCTGCTTATGTCATCTGCTACTCTTTTTGTGACATGGTAAAGATTATAAAAGGAAAATCAAATTCACATAGCATTTATCTAAGAGGCTTCTATAACTGAATCCCTAATAAGGAGTTTTTTAATTTTTCTTTTTTTTTTTTGTTTTAACTCTAGCAACTAATTAAAATAGTAAACTGATATTTTTAATATGTTCTTTGCTCAAAACAATATTTTTGTTATTCAGTAACCCAATTTGATATGTTCAAATTAGTGTGTGGTTTTTTTAACTAATTTTTCAGCCTATCACTCTGTGGAAACACATAAGAACACATTTGTTTGAATTAGCCTTCTATGTTTGGTTATTTTTAAGTTGTATGTTAGTGTTCAGCAGTATACACATGATCTAACAATAGAAAGTCAGAGTTCTCACCATGCTAATTTAAATTCTTACTGCCTTGTTCATCCATTGCAACACCTTCCTAACTGCTATCCCAGACTACAGGCCTCAAACTCTAATCTCTCCAGTACAAGCCCACTCCACCCAAAACCTCATTGTAACGGGTATATTTTGACCACTAGGAGGAGCACAACATTCTCTCCCATTCCCCTCAAATCCTCTCTCAAGGAAACCTGAGTCAACTCAGACTCCTTGGGCAACAACAATAGCAGGAGATGGAATCTGAGACATAATCAGGCTGGAAGAGATCAGCAGTTTGGAGACATCATGGAGCCATGCTATCTTTGATGAGTTTTATCAGAGTGCTTCTTACCCATATAGATAATGCATTGAGTGAGTCTGGAGCACCTTCCTGATGGGAAGGAGCCTTCCATCTATTGGGAGCCATGGGGCAACTTTAGTGAAAGAGGAATGAAATAAATACTTTAGCCAAATCAGCTTCAGGCTTTAGGTTGTGCTTTTCTTTGGGATGTCCTTCTTCCTTTCTTCTTCCTCCCTCCTCCCACTCTGCCCCTTCTTCTCTTCCTCTTCATCTTCCTCCTTCTTCTTCTGTTCATTCATTTATTCATTCATCCATTCACTCATTCATTCGTTTAACAAATATCCATTAGTGAATGCCAGTGCTTTGGCAAGCAGTGTATTAGGTACAAAAATAAAGTGGTTCACAAGATATCTGTGGTCACTTCCCTCACAGAGCTTTTGGTGGATCAAGGAATGTAGACATTAAACAAATAATTTAAACTAGGATTGTATAAGGAAGGAGGGAGATCAGAATGTGATGGAAGTAATAACAGAGGCCCTAACTATAGTCCATAGAAAGAAAAGGTCACTTTGAAGAACTAACATTTAAGCTGAAATTTGAAGGGAAAAAAAAAAAACACAAATTAACCGGATAATTTGTCATGAGTGAGAGCAAGGAGGAGAAGGAATGTTGCAGAGAGAGGAAAATGCTGAAAATTCCAAAAGAGGGAGAAGAAAAGGATGAGAGAGAGAAAGAAAAGTTTGATGGATGTTGAGAACTGAAAGAAATTCAACAAATCAAGCATAATAAGTGAGGGAAAGCCAGTAAGGAGAGAGAAGTGTCAAGTACAGAGTAGAAAATAACTAACAGTGCAATACCCTGTTAAGAAACAAGGAGTAGTCTCCAAAACAACAATAGATGGCATGGGCTTATCTAGGAGAGGAACAGCTCTGCCAGTATGACAGGAGGGAAGGAAGAAAGGAAGGTCTGTGGCTTTGGTGGTCGAAAGTTGAGGGAGCACCTCTCTGACGACTTATTATTTTCTATGAAACAGGGGGTAAGCTCATTTGCTGGGAGTGAGGGGGTGGAGATTTGAAATTTGATTAAGAAATATATTAAGATTGCCAGGCAGTGTTGAGGGCCCAGGTGAGGTGATGACTGTAAGTTTATAATGGTATCAATCTTCTCAGTTATGTAATTTTCTCCAGCAAGTCTTATCAAGCAGAATAATGGCAGAGAGAGGGTAAAAGTTGATTCATTCAGGAGTGATGACTGCCAGGATAGTGTGATGAAAAAAGGCCAGAGCTATTGACAGGAGACTTATTGAAATGATAGTCAACACAATTTACCATCAAAACCAAGGAGAGGAAACGAGAAGAGTCTCATGGATGGGAAGTATGCAAAACAATCAATTGACTGAAAAACTAAGGTAATTGAATAAGCAAACAACTCTTATTCCCTGGAAGCTTACACTCTGCCAGAGGAGCTGTAAAGCAAACAAACAAACAGACAGCCATGATAATAAATGTAAATGTTATAAAATGATACAGAGCGACAGGGTGGCTATTTTATTTTGGATAGTCAGCGTGTCTGAGGAGACACTATTTAAATTGAAATCTGGACAAGAAACATCCAGTGTTGATACATGAAGGGAAAGAGCAATCCAGATAGATGAGAGCAAGTGCAGATGAACTTAGGTGGGAATGAGCTTGGAATGGTAAGAAGGCCCACAACACTATGATGAGTGAAATCCAAGTGATACAAGCCACACTGTGTACAGCTTAACAGAAAAAGATAAGGAATTTGCTCTTAATTTTCATTCAGAAGATTAAAGGACAGGAGTGACCTGCCTTATGCTTTAAAGGTTGATTATTGTTGCTCTGTACAGACTATGAACAGAGTCGAGGAGATGACGTTGTTGTCATGTCCACTGACCCAGAGAGAATACTACCATTCCAGGAGGTGGAATAGACTAAAGGCTAATAATGAAAAGGTTAGAATTAGAATATGTTTTGATGGCTTGGATGTGGGAAACAAGAAAAAGAGAATACAAGCATGGGATTGAAGTAACAGGGTGAAGTGGGGATATTTTCTGAGGATGGAAGACAAAGAAAGGACAGGTTTAAGGACAGAAATAAATTCAGTTTTGGCAATACACTAAAACCTGGGTTTGTGAGCATAATCCATTCAGGAAACATGCTTGTAATCTAAAGCATTTGTATATCAAAAAGAATTTCCCCATAAGAAATAATGGAAGCTTAGATGATTCATCCCACAACCCAAAAATATTCATATAAAAATGATTACAATACGGTAATATAATACAAAATAATAAAGAAAATACAGGAGCACCTGGCTGGCTTAGTTGGTTGAGCATCTGACTTCGGCTCAGGTCATGAACTCATAGTTTGTGAGTTCAAGCCCTGCGTCAGGCTCTGGTGCCTGCTGCAGATTATCTCTCTCTCTCTCTCTCTCTCTCTCTGCCCCTCCCCTGCTTGCTCGTGTGTGTGTGTGTGTGTGTGTGTGTGCGCGTGCGCGCGCACGCGCACGTGTGCTCTCTCTCATAAATAAATAAACATTTTTTTAAATATAAAGAAAAATAAATTAACCTGCACCTGCCTTTGAAAAATTTCATGGCTGGTGTGAGGGAGACAAGAGAGAGGAGGGTTATTGTGTGGTATGGCTTTCACTATCACTAACAGAAGTACTGCTGTCTATTGGCTCAATGGAATCTTTCTTTTCGTGCAACTTTAAACATGGAACCTATCCAACGACACTTGGTTTTGCCTCCTTTTGAGAATTTTGCAGAAATGTGACATTGCGTTGATAATCACACACAATCCCACAGAGAGAGAGAAAGAGAGAGAGAGAGAGAAGAACCATTGGCTTAGTTGCGATCATGTGACATTTGGCATCATGTACTACTTGTATTGTAAGACATCACTCTTGCATTAAGCTAAAATTTATTAGACATGTTTACTCATTTTGAGAAACACTCGCAGAACACGTTACTCGTAATGCAAGGTTTTACTCTGTTAAGTTTGAGTTGTTTGTTAGGTCTCTCAATGGCTGTCAGTTTGCAGTAGGACAAACAGGTTTCAATTCTTGTCAGGGCCGCAGATACAAATTTGGAAATAATGGGCATAGATATGTTAGAGGAGGCAGTAAGGAATAGCAAGAGGGGTGGGTTAACTGAAGTGAAATTGGATTCTTTGGTCATGGAAAATTCAGTGAGCATGTTCTGTCTATTTGCATAGGCTATTGAGGTAGGCAGGCTCAGGAAAACCAGGCTTTTGTTAAGACCAAAAACCTATGGAGACTCAAGAAGGACAATATTGGTGGAGAGTTTGGTGAGTGAGCTGGGGAGAAAATGCATAGTTTTCTGGGAACCTGACTGTAGAAATATGGAGAAGGAAGGAAATCTGGAACATGAAGAATGGTGGTTGGAGTTCTGACACTTCCCTGAATCCCTGGAAAATTTAGCTGTGGCTTGGAGAGTTGTGATAAGCATATCCTTTTCCTTCTGCCCTGTGGCAGGGTCAGCAAACTACACTTGCTGGCCAAATCCTACCCATCACTTATTTTCATAAATAATGTTTTATTGTCACACAGTCACTCCCCTTTGTTTAAATAATGCCAATGGTTGCTTTCACATCCAACTACCAAAGCCAAATTGAATAGTTGTGACAAAGTACTCAAAAATATATATTATATATTAACAGAAAAAGTTTACTGATTCCCACTCTATTATTACTGGAGCTGTACAGTAGGAACAATGACCAAGGAAATCACCTGTGTAACCCTTATCACCTGGGACACAGACAGTGGTTCCTATGGACTTTCAATAAATGCTTTTGGACCTTCAAAGAAAGATTATGCAAGTAATCACATAACCTAACAAAAGCTCATGTAACATGATGATATATTGTAGAGAACTTTCCATTACACATGTCCTCAAATAAGCCCTGATCTTCCTCATCCCCTGTGGAGGAAAACAGGATTTGGGTTAATCTTTCTCATCCCCTGTGGAGGACTTGGGTTATTCCTCGAAGCAAGACTGTGTAACCATTAGTGTCAATGCTAATTGCACAGAAGCTCAGTTGCCGCTGTTGATAATTTAATCCTCTTGGTGCTTGCTAGAAAATGGTACCCTTTGTATGTCTTGATCAGACAAGAAGAATCTCACCGAAAAGTCCCCTGGGATCCAACTCACTTCAGCTGTTTTAATTTATAAACACAGAGCTATTGCCCAAAAGCAAAAACATGCTGCCCATGTGGCTGGGCTGGTATGAGTTTTCAACACCAGTGCAGCAAAGGAAGTTAGGTGTAAATGTAGATGAGGTCACACATTCAAAAGGTTCCAAACACTAGTCAGGACTGTAGATGAACAACATGGACCCAATATGAGGCTGGAGGGTGGAGACGGGATTGTGGCACACTGAAGAACCCTGGCCCTATCTACCCGAAGTCATTGCTACCCAACCTCCAGCTTTGTAGTCATACAGGAATAATAATCTAGCCAAATAAACTGATTATTCAAAAACAGTCATACATTTGGACTTTGGCATTACATTTCTGGTTTCTTTTCATCGCCATCACTGCCAAACATGCCTCAACTCTGGCCCAAACACTGCTAGTCATAACCCAGTTTCTACAAGAAAGAAAAGAAGCCAATTAGCTTGTTGTTGGTACAGAACTAAGACCTAAGTCTCAAAAGCAGTCTTTGTTGCATGTGTGTGTGGAATACTTTAGCTCACTAGGGAACTACCAAGGTGTTAGAATCTTAAATCTCAGTCCAGTCTCAGTTCTCTTCAAAGCTTTCCTCTTGGGCTGGCACTGCTGAACTCCACCAGATATTAGTCATGCCTTTTCACTAAGAGCCTGAAAGAGAAAGCACAAGCTGGGGCTCAGCATTTCCAAATCTGTGAATCCCCTCTGCTGTCACATTTTCAGGGGAAGGACTTTAGATGAAAAAGACAAGCCAAATTCTTCAGCATAATATTCAAGGTCTTCTATATTTTGGTTTTAGTAAACCTTTCAAACTTATCTTCAATTCTTCTATACTCCACTCAGCTGGAATGCCCACTGTACTCAAACTTACACAGCCTAATTTCCGTAATAGCCTCCCTTTACCTATCTGAGTCAAGTACTTTATGTCTTTTTGTGTGTGTGTGTGACCTCTTCAACTGTATCGTTTGTTGCCTCTTATTTTGTATTTCCTGGTTATATTGTTTTTAATTTTCCCTGAGTATATTTGATTTCATCATCAGTGTGTTAGGCTAGTCCTCCAAGGGTAAGATGTCAAGATGAGATTAAATATGCATAGATTTTTATTGGGGGAAATGCCTGTGAAAGAAAATAGGGAGCAAGCTGGAGAAGGCAAGTCTGAAGCAGAACAGGAAGAAGGGTTGGGTGGGAGTGTTCTAGATTACCATGCTGTCAGAGGAAGGTCCTGTGACTCTCAGAGGAGAATGGGCCATAAGAGTCCCATGTCTCTCAGGATAGGGCTACCGCTGTGTCTCAGCCATACTCAGCCATTGGCTAGGAACAGCCTCTAGGAAGCATGGACTCAGTGCAGATATGGTGGTGATGAACTTCAGAGCCCAGCGGCAGGGGTCCTTGGTCAGTTATGCTCCCCGTATTTGGAAGATTGAGATGCACATTTTCATGGCTGCTGTTAGAGGGATAATAACTCTTTAAAGGAAGAAATCATTTTTAATATACTTTTTTCTCCTACAGCAGTTAACAAAGTGCCCTGTTCACTGAAAACATACATACATTGCCATAAATACACACACATACACATGCATACATGCATGCATACATACATGCATACATCACTAGATAATAATAAGCATTTAGGTTTAGGTTCAACTTAATGGTGTGCTCATTTCTTAAAATGGAGGAATACTATCAGTATGGCTATTTTCCTTCTATTAATAAAGCAACTTCACTAGTCGAATATTATTTCACTTTGTTTCTCTATATTTCTCCATATTTCTTTATTTGTGTTGGAGAAATCCATAAACAAAACAATCAGTAACAAGCACTACTTCTCTACTGGCCAGAAAGCTGCCTCAGTGACTTAAAGGAATTATTCCATATCTCTAACACCCAACATACCATTACATACCCCTAAGGAGCAATGGAACCCAAGAGGAGACTAGCACTAGCACTTATTTGAAGTATTTCAGTAAAACACTCATACATAATATTTTAAGTGCTCCTGCTTTTTAATTTTTTTGTGTGTTCCTTATTTTGTACTTAATCTCCATGTAGAAGTCATGGCAATATCACTTAGATTCTTACTGCATACTTCCCACACTTTCATTAAACTAATTATCTTGAAATATAATTAGCTAATTACTGAGAAAGGTAGATAATGATAGTGAATGGAATGTAAGATAAGCGTTAATGAACAACAACAGGATCCAAATATTCCAGTCAGGGAGAAGATATTCAGAGTTGGCAGAAAGACAAGGAATATTCAATAACCTTTTGATCAGTTGCACTTGAATCAGAACTAACAATGCTACACTGTGCTATTGCAACTGGGTAGGAATCCAAGTCCTCAATTTTTAAATCCTAACAAAGCTCCTTTACATTTCAGTGATACTGAATGATGTACTGAAGTACCCTAGTGCAGACCAATTGCAATTTGTCAACCAGACTTTTCAATCTTTCCCTTTTTTGCCTTTTTAGAAAGCATTATGTGGAGAAGATTTGTTTTCATTTGTAGCTATTGTCAAGAAGCAGAATTTATTATAATTAAGTTACAACATGTCTTGGAAGGGCCAATATTCTAAACTTTAAAATGCTCACAATAAGGTAAGGGCGTATTTGTTTGAAATGAAAAAAAAAAAAAAGGTTGAAAATAGATTTTTAATTAACTGGCTCTGGATCAGAGCACTTTTCAAATGAAAATACAATAAGGCACCTAATCAGATAAGTTATTTACCCAGAATAATTGGATCCATGCTATAGCAAAGTCCTTTAAAATGTGGCTTGGCTGCAGTGTTTTTCAGTTATTTCAGTGTGTTCAACTGGCTACAGCAGGGAAATGATGTAACATGTATCATAATAAAATCCCTGTATGAACCAACAGCCTCGTAGGAGAAAAACCCTGCCAAGATCAAAACCAACCAAGAGACCTCATCTCCTCTAATCATTGGATTGGTAGTAGGAGAAATATGACACCCAAATTTGCTGCACAATGTATTTATCATATTACCTCAGAGTAGTTTACTTGCCAGTCAGAATGCAAACTCATTTTAGGACAGTTATACATCACCTTTCATCCCCCCATCTAATACCTAATAAACCCTCGATAAGCGTTAGTCGATTTAAAATGTAAACAGTGCAGAAGAACACCAAGACTAATGTAATTCAATACACTATTTGCACTGAACACGGAGCTGGCTACAGATGGAAGAGAAACCAGAAGTATTTTCTGGGAATGTATAATCTCCTTGGAAAGATAAAACAGCCACCCATGAAACACCTACATCCAAATAAAGTGGTTTGTAAGGTGTAGGTGTTAATGACTGATAAGCACAGTAGATGCTGACAGAGATCAGAGGAAGGAGGCATCTGTGTGAGGTAGAGTGACCAGCAAGCACAAACACCATAATTATGAAAGGCAAAGGGGGAAAGGGAGAGCATCCTCTAGGTGGAATAAGGTGAGTCATACATTCACAGGACAGTTGGGAAATGGGTCTGTCTGGGGTGGATGATTCATGATGAGGAGTAAAGAGGGTAAGGGTAGAGAGGTAAGGTTGGAAATACAAATGAAAAGCCCTGAAGCCATTCTGAGAAGTCTGAAAAGTGTCATGGGAAAAGCACTAAAACTAAGTCAGGAGATCTTATTCTACGCCTCACTTTGCCCCTTGCTCACTCTGACATTGGGTAAGTCAGCATACCTCTCCAGGGTCAGTTTCCTCGTGCATAAAGTTGAGAGACACCAAAAGACCACTGCAGCTCAAAAAGGTCTTGGCAAGACAGAATCCTGTGAAGAGAAGCTATAGAGCAAGGGAGCAGCATGAAGGAAGAAAGCTTTGGGCAAGATGAGTTTGGAACTAATTCATAGAAGCAGGCTTGGGGATGGCAAAGTAAATGTTTGCAATATCCACCAGGTACTGGAGGATGTAGTGCTGGAATAAGGGACTAGCAAAGGAAATGGAAAGGTAGGGGAAATTTAGAAGGCATTATCTACCAGACTTTGTGACTTGCAAAAGTACTAACTCAAATGTAATGCCATTATTTTGAACCTAGGTGATTTGATATCAATGTCGAATTAGAATAAAACTACATTAAGGGTAAAGCCGATGTGAGACGAAATCAAATAAAAATCTACTTTGGGCTCTGTCCATCCTAAATACTTTCCATCCACTGCAAGGACTGCCCTTTAGTTTCATCCTTAGGGTCTACACCAAGGACCCCTCGAGTCTGAACTTGCTAAGGACCCTTAATATTTTTCCCTTTATAACCAACCAAGCATACTGGGTACTTGATCATCACAACAACTTTTGAGGTATTCGTTTTCTCTTGCTGTGTGACAAACTACCACAAACAGAAAAAATAATACCCATGTGTTAGCTCACAGTTCTGTAGGTCAAAAGTCTGGGCAAGGCATGGCTGAGTTCTCTGCTCAGGGTCTCACAGGACTCCGATCAAGGCTTTGACCCCTTGAATTCTTATCTGGAAACTTTGAGGGAAATATCCACTTCCAAGCTCATTCATGATTCTTGGAGAATTTAAGTCCTTGTGATTATAGGAGTGAGGTCCACATTTCCATGCTGGCTGTCAGCAAGGATTGCTCTCAGCTCCTGAAGGCCACCTACAGCTAGTCTCTGTTCCCAGGGACCACACACATTTCAAGCCATGTGGCTTCTTTTGTCTTGATAGCCAGACATGGAGAAACCTCCCTTATATCCACTTGCCCTCCCACTCTGTTCTGACTTTGTCTCTGACCCCTAGACCCAGATTCACATGGCTCATGTGATTAGCTTCTCAAATGAAATCTGAAGTCCTTGTTGGGTTTTACAAGGTCCTTTATTATCTGACACCAGGTTTCCTTTCCAGCCTCATTTCCAATCACATTCTGCTTCTCTCATTCACTCACTCCACTTGTGTTCCTGGAACATGCCAAGCAAATTTCTGATTCATGCTCTTTGCATTAACTGTCCTCTGAAGGAAATGTTCTGCCTCAAAAAGAACACGGAAGTTTCTCCCACTTCACCTCAGTTGTATCACCCCCGAAAGGCCTTCCTGGAACCATCTGAAACATCCTTTATCACTTTTTCCTGCTTCATTTTTATCAATTATATACTTCTTAACATCTTTGGCTTTTATTTTGTATTCACTTGTTTACTTATGTATTTATTTGTTGACTTGCCTGTCTTCACCTCACTAAAATGGAAACTCCATGAAGGCAGCAGATTTGTTTGTTATGTTCCCTCTCTTGTCTTTAGCATAGTTTTTGATACGTAATAAGTATCTCAATATGTTTGCAAAGTAAATGATGTAAATGTTTCCCTTTCATCCATAAATCATTTATTCAGCTCTTATTCACACAGTTAATACCATGTGGCCATGATGCAACAATCACTGTGCCAGGTGCTAGGTGTGTAAGGTAAATCAAATACACGTGATTCTTGCCCTTTTGAAATTATTTAAAGAATGATATAGACAAAGAAATAAGCAACGAAGATCTAATATGTGTGCCATAATATGGGAAGGGCAGTGTGCTTTAACAGCACAAAAGGATAAAATCTCTCCAAAGATCAAAGAATTATACCTGTAAGAATTGGCAGATAAGTTGAGATCTGAGGAAAGAGTAAAAGTTAAGCGTTGGAATTAGTTTGGGTGATGATAAAGACTTCTTGTTCATTTGTATGAAGAAAACAGAAAAATTCAAACAAACTGGTTTTTAATGTCCTCAAATTTTACTTAATAACTAATTTAATTCCCAAATTATTGCTCTGATCAAGAAAATTATATCTGTTTTTACTTAGTAATCTCACTTTATTTAAGATCAAAGAAATTTGGATTTCTTTTAAAGAAAAAGGCCAAAAGAGAAACAACCCCCAAATAAGCTACTTTTTTCTTTGAATCATTGAATCGTGCACTACCCAATCCATTTAATGTAATAGATAGTTACCAAGGATATATCATTTGCATAAAGATAAATAAGTCAGTATACCATCCCCCCAGGATTGTATAATTTTGTACAGAAGGTAAGTTCATATGCAAATAATTAAAATACAAAACAAGAATAGAAAAAACAGTACCTTGGTAGTGGTTCAAAATGCTTTGAAAGTGGAAAAGACAAGGACTAACAGAGTATTTGGCTGGGTAAATGAGTTTATCACAAATGCAGATAGAGAGAAATGTATATATATATATATATATATATATATATATATTCCAAAGTAAAGTCAACAATGTAAAAAAGAGAATTAAGGAAAAGATAGTACAAATACCTTTGTCTCATCTCATCTGAGATCAAAAGTAATATTTCAATAATAAGGATAAAACATAAATATGTCATCTTGTGTATATTTTAAGCTAAAATGAAGAGTAGATTATTAATCTTCACCTGTAACTATCAAAGATAAAGTCCCAGGTTATGTGGACATTCTCACATGAGAAACCGTACATGTACCATTTGTTGTTTATACATCCCTCAACAAAATGTATGCAGAACAATCAGAAAACTTAAAATAAATTTCTCTGATGTATCCCTTAATGTTGGCAGGTATGTTTTAGAACTCAATTCCTCTATTATCTTTCCTTATCACACAGTAATATGAAAATTAGAAGCCTATCCATATTTAATAAAATAGAACTTTCATAGTGCTGCATATAATTTCTTGGAAGATTTTAGCAGGAAAATATTTTTTATTTCCAGAAACAATTATATTAAAATTGTAGTAGCAGATCTTAGGTTGATTCCTTATAACATAGTGCCATCTAGAGATTAAAGTTGATGTTGCTACAAACTACATTTACAACTTAGCTTCTAAATTCTAACATCAACATCACATTTTATAGCTAAAAGTCCAGTAGGAGAAACTACAGTATGATACATCTATAGGAGTACATTTGAAATAAAATAATGAGTACATACATGAGAGAACTTACATGTAATATTATCGACATCTAATCATCACATTGTATGGCCTCTCCCTTGGGCAGTATTCTATTCATTCGTGTGCTAAAATGTCTAGTAGTTTCGTGACACACCATAGTATTGAGAGAAGTTAGATGGAGGTACAAGAATATGTATCTGATTAGATTTTGTAAGGAGACTTAACCAAATTTCTACAAAGAAGCAAGGCAGTTCTCATCATAAATATGATGTATTAAGCAGCTGCAATGGGTAAGGCATTGTACTTACCATGTGTTTGTTTCCTGAGGCTGCTATAATGAATATGAATATAACTCAATGGCTTAAAATAGCCGGTTTATTCTATCATAGTTGTAATGACTAGAAGCCTGAAATCTAGGTGTAGGTAGGCTGTACCCTCCTGGAGGCTCTAGGGGAGAATCCTTCCTTGCCTCTAAGCTTCTGGTGGCTGTCGGCATTCCTTGGATTCCTTGGCTTGTGGCCACATCACTCTAAATTCTGCCCTCAACTTCCCATTACCTCCTGTATGCATCTAGCTGTGGCCTCATCACTTCAATCTCTCATTTCCTCCCTTTATTCTGTCTGTGTATGTCTCCTCTATGTATTTCTTCTCTGTGTGTCTAGTATAAGGATATTTCTCACTGGGTTTAGAGCACACCTAGATAATCCAGGGTGATCTCCTCACCTCAAGACTTTTATTACATCTGCAAAAACCCTTTTTCCAAGAAAGGCAACATTCACACATTCCTGAGATTTGATGTGTCTTTTGGGGGCCACTATTCAATCCACTACACCATGTTTTTTTTTTTTTAAGTCAGGGAAATAGGAGTTACCTGGGTGGCTCAGTCAGTTAAGTGTACGACTGTTGGTTTCAACTTAGATCATGATCTCATGGTTCATGAGTTTGAGCCCCACATCGGGCTCTGAGCTGACAATGCAGAGCCTGCTTGGGATTCTCTCTCACTCCCTCTCTCTCTCTGCCTCTCTCTTTGCCTCTCTCTCTCTCTCTCTCTCTCTCTCCCTCTTCCTCTCTCCCTGCCTCAAAGTAAATAAACTTAGAAAAAAAAGTGAGGAAAATAAATGGAAAAGTAAATGGCTTAAGTTTCAATAAGCTTACAGCATAATCGTGGAAAAGGGTTATATGCTTAGATAAGAAATTACCCAGAACAGAGTCTCTCAACCTAGGCAATATTGACATTTTGGCCAGAAAATTCTTTGTTGTGAGGACTGGCCAAAGAATTTTAGATTGTTTAGCATTCCTGATCTCTACCCATTAGATGTCAGTAGCACCCACCTCTTAGTGGCAACGTAGAGCCTGCTAAATTCAGACTGTAGATTCTGAAAGGGCTTGTAACTGGCTCTAGCCTGTCACAGCCATAATCTGTGACCAGTCCTGCTAGCATAGGGACCATGTAGGAGAAACTCCCATGTCCTTGGTCCCAGCTACAGACCTGAAACAAGTCTGTACCACTGAGGACTGAGTCATAGCCCCATTTGGCTTGATCCTGTCACCAGCATCATACACCAAGCAATCTGGGAGCAGTCATGCCCACCCATGCATTAGGTAATAGGCATTCAGAACTTGGTCCCAGCTGTGGACCCCGAAGTGGCCCCGTGAACTAGGCCTAGCCCCTCTCAGCAATGGTCTGAGAGCCCCTGGAGGCAAACCTACCAAACTTGGTGAGACTGTAGATTCTGAAAGGGCTCTGTAACTGGGCTCTTATCCCAGCCACGGTATGTGAATGGTTTTGCTGGCACAGGGGCCTTGCAGGTGACATTCTTTGCCCCTAGACAAACTGAAAGGGCCCTATACATGGCTCAACCCACCTCACAGCCATGATCTGCCAGTAATCCTGAACATCCATAGTCCCAATGGGAGACATTACCATCTGCACCCTCAGAGATCCTGAAGGACCATCCAACCCCGTCATAACCACACAGTCTACTAACAGACCTGAAAGCCTAGAAACCCAATAGAAGACATTCTTGTTGCATTCCCAGAAATCTTAAAAGGGCCCTGTACTCAGATGTACCCTCTCCAGCTACAATCTAGTCCAACCTACCCAGGGACCTGGCAAAAGACATGAATGGAAATTCATGTCACCAGAGCCAGATCTGCAGATGTCAGTTTTGTTTACTGATTTTTTTAAATTCTTTTTGCAGAAGTAGACAATGTATCACAATGTCACATTTAATTTTTTGAATACGACACCAAAAACACAAGCAACAAGAGCAAAAATAAACAAGTGAGTCTACAGCAAACAAAAAAGCTTCTGTACAACAAAAGAAAAAGTCAACAGAATGGAGCAGCAACCTGCAGAATGGAGGAGATGCCTGCAAAGTATATATCAGAAAGGGGAAAATATCCAAAATATATAACGAATTCATACAATTCTATAGCAAATAATAATAATAATAATTAAATTAAAAATAGGCAGAGGACATGAATAGACATTTTTTCCAGAGAAGTTATACAGCTGGGCAAGTTTGGGTATATACCCGAAGGAAATGAAATTACTATCTGGAAGAGATATCTTCACCCCCATATTCATTAAAGCATTATTCACCATAGTGAAGATATAGAAACAATTTTGGTGTCCATCAGTAGATGAATAAATAAAGAAAATATGGTGTATATATATGGAATGGAATATTATTCAGCCATGAAAAAAATGAAATCCTGCCATTTGCAACAACACGGACAGACCCTGAAGGAATTATGCAGTGAATTAAGTCAGACAGAGAAAGGTAAATCTGTATAATCTCACTTGCATTTGAAATCTTGGGGGGAAAAAATTAGTCAAATTCACAGAAACAGAAAGTAGAATAACAGTTGCCAGGGGAAGGGGTGGGGGAAATGGAGAAATGTTGGTCAAAGAATACAAAGGGTACCCCCATTCATTCATAAGATGAGTAAGTTCTGAGGATCTAATATTCAGCAAGATGACTACAGTTAACAGTAATGTATTATTTACTCGAAAGTTGCAAAGAGAATAGATCTTAAATATTCTCCCACACACATACAAAAAATTGTCATCACATAAGGAGATGTATGTCTTAATTAACTAGCCTTATTGTTATCAACATTATTGAATCATTTTGCATAATATATATATATATATATATATATATATATATATATATATATGTCATATCATCACGTTGTACACCTTAAACCTACATAATGGTATATGTCAGTTAACTCTCAATACAGCTAGGAGAAGGGAAGAACAAGTTGTCCAGATTATTATTCCAAACACTATGAGCTAGAAGTTTAGGGAAGGAAGAAACCAAAATGGACTAGATTATTAAAGAAGGTTTCATGGAAGAAATGAGAAGGGAACTATTCATTGGATAAAGAACGCATGAGTGGCTCAGTCTGTTAAGTGTCCCACTCTTGATTTTGGCTCAGATCATGATCTCACAGTTTGTGGGATCAAGGCCTGTGTTGGACTGTGGGCTGACAGTGTGGAGCATGTTTGGGATTCTTTCTCTCTCTCTCTCTCTCTGCCCCCCCCTCAAAATAAATAAACTTTAAAAAAAAAATAGTCCCTGGAATTGTGAAGGGGGTCTGGAAAGCATTACTGGCTAAGGTCCTCCTACCGAGAAGCACTGTGAGCTTGTCAAGACCAAGGGCCTTACCTTACTCATCTTTAAGTGCAGTTCCCAGCACAGTCTCTGGCATAAAGTAACTCTCAAAAATGTCTGTTAAGTCAATGAGGTTAAATTAATAGATCAGGATCAGAAGTGAAGCGTCTTTGATGATACACTAGGGAATTATACATTTATTTTGTTGGTTATGGGGAAATCTTAAAAGATTTCAAGTTAGAAAGATAAACTGAATAAAGAAAGCAGTGGTATATAAAAAAAAATGTTAGAGAGACTAGAAACAAGATCAAGCTAAGAAAGTATTAAAATAGTCTTGCTATGAAGTAATGGGTCTGGGGACCAAGATGATGATGGGGGGGGGATTAAAATGAGGTGTCAATAACAAGAAAAAATAATTGTCATTGTTTTATTCCTGGGTTTGGAGAAGATGGAGAAAAAAAGCAAAAAAAATTTCCAAGTCAGGGTGACGAAGAGAATAGATTCTGTTCATCTGAGAAAAGTCGGAAAGTCCAGAGAGGGAGAGAGATGAGGAACCTGAGATGAGAGTGCATATCCAAGAACAGCAGTTCACTGAGATGCAGGAGAGATTATTTTTAATTTTAGGGTAATCTTCAAAAAAGTAATTATACTGGAGAATGGAGCTAAATAAATATGAGGTGAGTTGTGATTAATTTTAAGAATTGCTTGTTAGATATTATTTCCTTAGAAAGTCATTAGATCTTTTGGGCCTCAAAAAAAAAAAAAGCATTTTGCAAAGATTTCTGGAGAAGTTAGTCTGAATTCAAAAGCATGAGTTCGGTTTTTCCTCAATGACTCTCCGTTGAGGGTAGGGGATTCCAGATTCCTGTATTATTCACACTCTAACATGCTGGCCACTCTTTCCTCTGGATGCATTGATGTTCAGAACACAGAAAAGTTCAAATCACCAGTTATTTTAGCATGACAGGCAAGCTTGAGAAAAAGTTTCTGTAGAAGAAAGAAATTGAAAAACCATTAAACAATTGGATTTCTTTCATTGCTGCCCATAGTTCACATAAACTGGTTATTAATGACTTGTGAAGATACCTGTATACTTATTTTTTTTTTTCATTTTCTATTTGTAATGTTTAGCATTTATAAGCATTTTAGAAGCATTTTAATGTTTTAAGTTACCATATGTATTTTTGCGAGTGTGGAGCATCCTACTTAATTCAGTGTGTATGTACCCACATATTGACTAGAAGAAGACTTCTAGTCAATATGTGGGTACATACACACTGAATTCTGGTGTTCTGGTTTGGAGAATAACTTTTTTAAAAGTATCAACTAGGGGCGCCTGGGTGGCTCAGTCGGTTGGGTGTTTGACTTCGGTTCAGGTCATGATCTCGCATTTCGTGAGTTTGAGCCGCACATCGGGCTCTGTGCTGACAGCTTAGAGCCTGGAGCCCACTTCAGATTCTGTGTCTCCCTCTGTCTGCCCCTCCCCTGCTCACACTCTGTCTCTCACATTGTCTCAAAAATAAATAAACATTTAAAAATAAATAAATAAATATTAAAAATAAAAACCGATCAACTCTCAAAATCAGAGCTAAAGCTATTCACTCTGCTGGCTTTTTTGGTTAAAATTATTGTGTTTATTTATGAAAGAAGAAAAATGTATTGTTAAAATCATACCCAAGTAGCATTATGAAATGAGATGAGAATTAAGATTGACTGAAAATAATTTTACATTTAGACGCCCCCCAAGATAACCCTGAATAAATAAAAAGCTTTTTAAAAAAGAGTTCAGTGATTCTTATAAATGCTCTTTAGTTGCATACTCAAGACAATTTCCCTCAGGAGCCATGCATTTGTCCAATAAATGTAATTAGTTAACAAAAAGAAGTGCAATAAAAATTGTCATTATTCTCACCAGCCCTTTCCAGAATTTATCTGAATTTCAGTCATCACAGGTGGACCCCATTTCTAATGCCAGCCTTCACTGGGATCCCAAATATGTACAAAACTGAAAAGGTAGGTGATTCGTGAGGTCTTGCAGTGCTTTGGTTAATCGTTACAGGAGGCTTGCATTTCGTTTGAAGCCCTCTGGGTTTTATGCTTCAGAGCATCACTCCACAGTTAGATTTGGGATGGGAGAAAGCATCCCTTTCTTTTTATATAGTGGAAGAAGGGTAATTGTGAACTCAGGCACATTCTCAGGCAGACTAGTGTTATGAACAGATAACCAAACTTAAAAATGTAGAAAGTGATTCCCTAAAAACCATTCAGCTGAGTACTCCCTGCATGCATCCCCAGGCTCAGAGAAACTGGCATAAATGATAAATTGGGCCAGTGATGAGTGCAGATGCAAGGACTGCATGTGGGTGGGAACTCAACTGGAAAGAATCACCAAAGGCCAGATCTAAGGATCACTGAGACTACTGTTGCCTTTGGGATTGGAGGCAGTGTTGACTTATCTTCAAATTTAAGAAAATCCAGCAATCCTAATGTCAGATAACCTGACTTTAAAATATTAACTCAAAAACCTTAAAAAAAAAAAAAATATTGTGCACACCAAACAGAACAGTGTTGCTACTGATTTGGCCCAATTCGTGCTTTCTGTTTTTGATTGCTTTATTTTTGTGGTTACTTTCTGCTTTAAATAAATTCTTTTATTTCAAGGTATGAGGGACAATGATTATAACTCCATATAACAGAAGTTTATGTCACCTCTTGATATAAACAGTACAGTTTTCTACTAATTACTACTAATTTCTACTAATTACAAATGGAATTAATGACAATTGAGAATAAATCTTGGTAGTTGTCTTTTAGAAACTCATTCACTCATTCAGCCGACATTTACTGAATGTTCATTATTTGCAAGTACATCCTAGGTATCCTCAAGATACAAATAAGAAAAATACATGGAATTCTAATTTAATATGAAAAAAGTTTGCAAATAAGTAACAAGGATATAAATTCATATGCCTTATGAATTAGGAATTTTTTTTTAATTTTTTTAATGTTCATTTATTTTTGAGAGACAGAGACAGAGCACGAGTGGGGCAGGAGCAGAGAGAGAGAGGGAGAGACAGAATCTGAAGCAGGCTCCAGGCTCCGAACTGTCAGCACAGAGCCTGACACGGGGCTCAAACCCACGGACTGTGAGATAGTGACCTGAGCCGAAGTCGGATGCTCAACCAACTGAGCCACCCAGGGGCCCCTGAATTAGGAAATTTTTAAAGCAAGAATATAGACTCAGAGAGAAGCATATGGTTATCCATTAAAAATTTCTTTGTAAAAAGTAATTTCTTCTCTAAATATGGATGTATTTGGTTCTCCAACAATGTTAGATTATGAGCACTAAATTTCTGCACCATGTTTAGACAAAGAACACTAAAACCAAGAAAGAGCAATAGCCACTAGTCTTGAAAACATTTTAAAATATTCTGACATATATTTTATAAGTTATGGGAACAAACGTTTTATATCCAATAGAAAATCTGACATTTCCTACACACTAAAATATGAATACTGTTTTATAAGCATACCCTTTCATAAAAACCATGCTAATAAAGACAATGGCAAGATATAGAAAACTTCCATTGCCTTTCAAGTTGCATGCACTCAAAAATGTTAAGTAACAGCAAATTGAGAAAAAAAGGAAATAATCTCAAACTCCTAATTCTGCAGGGAGAGTGAAAAAAAGTTGACAGAGTTTATCCTTTTATTTAGTGAAGCTATACATAATAATGCTAAAGAGAGAGGAGTTTATAATCAAACAGACTTTTATAACCAGACCGTAGATTAATCTACGCTCTAATTCTCAGGAGTAGAGTCATCTTATGAAAGCCTTAGGTTTTAAAGTCACTGAGTAAGATGAAAACAAGGGACACAAAAATTACCTTTGAAATCCCTTTGAAAATTGAGCCACATTGGAACACAACACACCATCTCTTAAGTCATAATCGCCACTTTTCTTTCTGTCTTGTTTCTTTTGTTAAGTACCAGATAAATTAGTGTGTGTTTAAAAATCACATTGTACAAAATAAATAAACTCTAAATTCCCGTAAGTATTGAGAGTGGAATAACAGGATCATCACAATTTAAAATGTTATTTTGCTTCCTATCTTCCTCCCTACAAGTTATTAGTGAATTCACAAGACTATGCACGTGTAATGTGATACCATTGTAAAGATAGATAAGCTCCTTTATTCATAAATTAACGAAAATAACATCTCTTTCTGAGAGCTATTTGAAAAGATTAAATGATGAATATATATAATTTATATATATAAAGTACTTAAGACAGTGCCTGTCACATGGTAGGCATGTAATACATCATAGCTATCATTCCTTTACTTCAGCAAATAATTTTTCTTATGAATAAATGTTAGCGATGTGAACAAAGTATTACCTTCCAATTTTAAAAATGTTTTTAAGTTTATTTATTTATTTTGAGAGAGAGAGAGAGAGAGAGAGGCAGGGAGGGGCAGAGAGAGAGGGAAAGAGGGAATCCCAAGCAGGCTCTGCGCTGCCAGCAAGGAGCCCAACACAGGGCTCAAACTCAAGAACTGTGAGATCATGACCTGAGCTGAAATCAAGAGCTGGCAGTTTAACTGACTGAGCCACCCAGGTGCCCCTACCTTCCAATTTTGAAGATAGGGGCAAAGGTCTTCCCCAGCCCCCAACACGCACACAAAGCTATATTCTTAAGATAATAATATGATCAATTTTATGTTTTACAAGGATGTGTGAATATATTTTCTATTTGCCTCTCCAGATCCACCCATTTTCCCCCCCACTCTTCTCTGTGCTCTAAAAGGCCCACCATTATGGACCACATCCCCTGGGCTCCCTGGCTTTCCGTTGGGTTCAACCAATAAAAGTCATGGCAGGAGATTTGAAGGGGAAGAGAAATAAAGGTCAGTGTCTATTTCCCCGTTTTCCTCCAGGCCACAGATCAGCAATGCTGGATTCCTCTACCAAGGTCCATAGCTTTGTCATGTGGCTTCCTACAGTTGGCCTACATGTGGCCTCTCTCTCCTGTTTTAGAAAGGTGCTTCTTTCCCTGGCCACTACAGGTAACTGCTCTCCTTTGTTGCATGGAGGATAGATTGGAAAGGAAGAAGACTCGACACAGAGAGATGCTTAGAATTACTTGCAGACAGGAAAATAATAAAGATCTGACCAAAACAGTGATGATGAGTCAGAGAGAACAGAAATAAGATACATTTAGAATATATCTAGTACAAGAGACAAAATAAATTGTAACTAATAGAATAAAAGACCAAGTGAGAGAAGAAGTCTAGGATCCAGGAAGATGTTAAAGCAAGTATTTTGCTTTAACAAATGAATGAAGTTTGAAGTTTGATGCTATGCACAGACAGAGAGGTGTAACCAATCTGATTTGTGGATTTTTTCCTGGCTTCTATTATCATTCATTTGGAAATTGATCATTTGCTTCTTTGAGGTGGCTCTTGTATTTTATTCATCATTTACCAGGACCTTGTCTAGTCTCCTTTGTGAGACTGTGAAAACTATTTGGATAAAGGCTTTATTTTTGAGTAGTCAAAAATTTTAGAGCACAATTAAAAAAAACTTTTTTAAGTTTTATACAGCTCTATTGAAGTAAAATTGCATAAAATAGATTACTTTTATTTGAATTATACAATGTGACAAGTTTTGGCTTATGTTTCTCTGTGAAACTATCACCACAAGTAAGACCATTAACATCATCATGCAAGACCATTAGCATATGCATGACCATCCAGACTTTCCTGTTGGCCTTTTGTGGTCAGTCCCTTCTTCCTACATGGACAGTGGGGTTGTTTCCAGGATTTTTTTGTCTAGATACATTAGTTTAATGACAGTGATTACATTTCTGCATAAACTCCTACTCCTGCAGTAAAAATTAGCAAATGCTTGCACTCTAAAACTCTCAAAATAAAAAGATAAGATTAATGGGGTGCCTGGGTGGCTCAGTTGGTTAAACATCCAACTTTGGTTCAGGTCATGATTTCACGGTTTGTGTTCGAGCCCTGTGTAGGACTCTGTGCTGACAGCTCAGAGCCTGAAGCCTGCTTCAGATTCTGTGTCTCCCTCTCTCTCTGCTCCTCCCCCACTTGTGTTCTCTCTCTCTCTCTGACTCTCAAAAATAAATAAACGTTAAAAAAGAAATTTTAAAAAAAGATAAGATTAAGTAAAATTGGGCTTCCAATAAAGCTTTCATTACTTACTGTTTTTATGACTGTTTCTGTTTTTAGGTAAACTAAATTTGTGTGCACCCAGAACTAAGGTTCATTTTAAAATAAACCTGAAAAAAAACATCACCCACTTGCTTTAAGGACACAATGAACTAAATAGAAAATATCTTGATGGTGACCTAACTATTTCAGTTTTATCCCTACATCTAGCATTACATACACACAGAGTACTCTGATAGAAAAATCATCATATACTTTCAATCCAGTGGAGTGAAAAGAGTAAACAAAAACATAAGGGTATCATGAAAATAGAAAATAACAAAGAAAAATGTGTTGAATCAAATTTAGAGGTTTCTAGGAATGCTTGTGGGCCTGAAAAATTCAACTAATATTGAATTTCAGTGTAATTTTATACTATATTGGACCCCAACATCTGGACTGCTCTTGATTTTTCTGAAGTTTTGCTTAGGTTTCCAACTCCTGTTGTAATAGTTATATGGAAATCATTCTGTAAAGAAGCATACATGTGTAAAAAGTCATATTTGTTTCAAATAAGTATTTTCTTCTGTATGGTTTTTAGAATGATTTTTTTCTGTGCCTGGAGGAGAATGAAAAGCACTTATTCCTCCAACAGGAAGCCTGGAGAAATACCCAGCTCAGCCATGTGGTCACGTGCAGCTTCCTGTTACATTCCAGGAATTGCTCTTGGGTGTAAACAATCATCTTCCAGGGGACAAGCCATGGCCGCATCTGCCTTGGGCATCACTCTAAACTTGCAGAGCATGTGAAATATCTGGCTATTGCTGTTAAATTAATTCTGAAATAGCAGAAAGTCTCCATTTGTGGAATGTGTCACACTTGTGTCAAGCTCATTCCGGTAAGCACAACTTTTAGGCGAGCAAAATGCATTATTGATTGGCTTCTGTGCATCTTTTACCCCAAATAAAGCATTCTTTGATTGATTGTTTTACCATATTGAAAAGTATGTTTGAAAAGGAAATTTCCACAAATCTCTTTTTAAGCTTTCCAGCATCTGCCAACAGTAAACGTAATTAACAAAAACCTGCTTATAAAAATACCCACAGCATAATAAGAATATAAGAATATTTAATTTGAGGTATTCAAAAATTGAGCCCAACCTTCAAAATAATGTATATTATGCTTGTTAGTCATGCTTTAGGACTCTACTGCACAAAGACATAGAAATCTACATTCAATGACTAGATGAAGATATACATGAGATATGAGGAGTTAATTCCAAAGTTGATTAAGAGTGTAAACTATATTGTCCAATGTGGGAGCTACTAGCCATGTGTGGCTATGTCAGTGTGCATGCAAATTAATTAAAATGAAATAAAATTAATACTTCAGTTCCTCAGTCTCACCAGCCACATTTCAGGTGCTCAATAGCCATGGATGGAGAGTGGCTATCACAGCACACAGCATAGATATAAAACATTTGTATCACAGAAAAGTTCTATTGGACCAAGAGGGTATATAATATATAATACATAAAGAAAAATTAAAGAACTAGGATTATTGCTCTTAGAAAAAAAGGAATGAGTGATTTGACAACATATGAAGAAGCTTCTATACATTTGAAAAAAAATGAGTGACATCTGATTTTTTTAACTAAATTGATTAGAAGTTTTAACTATCGTCATATAGTATAAAGGAGCAAAAGTAGATTTTATGGGGCATGAGTTTATATAATTTGGAGGACACTTTTGAGGGAAAGGATAATAAAATCAGTCATTTAAGAGAACATTTTTACAAAATGATTTTAAAAATCACGACAAATTACAAATTTAAAAAACTGACAAGTATCACAAACAAAAAATTCAAAAAGCAGCATTTTTATTGACTTTTAACATTCTTTTATATTCCCTACATCTTGTCTCTTCACACAACAATCTTCTGATTGTTTTATAAATTGTTGCTCATTTTTAGAAAGACAGAATAGAGAGGCTTCATTGTGTCTTCTAGTATGGTCAATTAATATATGTGATGCATTCATAATTTTACATGTTACATTTTCAAAAATTCCTCATAGAAGACAACTTCTTTTTGACCAAGTGGGTTTTTTTTCAAGTTTATTTGTTTATTTTGAGAGAGAGAGAGCATGAGCAGGGTAGGGGCAGAAAGAGAGGGAAAATGAGAATCCCAAGCAGGCCCCACACTGACAGCACAGAGCTGGATATAGGGCTGAATCCCAGGAACTGTGAGATCATAACCTGAACAGAAACCAAGAGCTGTATGCTTAACCAACTGAGCCACCCAGGCACCTCTTGACCAGGTTTTGATGAGAACCATTCCTTGTTTATAATTCACAAATCTGAAAAATTAAAGAATTTGCCAAAGATTAGCTTCAAGCTCCACACACTTTGTCTCCGCTCCCCACATAGGTCCAACAGCAAGTGCCATAGGACAAACTCATATAATTTTATAATGCATAGTCCAAATCTTCGTTTCATGACACCAGTTAAGTCACCAGTGTGCAGTACATAGGAATATTCCTGGAAACAATCCCTACCATGGGCTAACTACCAACAACTGAACTACATACAGAAGTGATTATGGGGGTGCCTGGGTGGCTCAGTCAGTTGAGCATCCACCTTGGTCTCAGGTCATGATCTCACAGTTGGTGGTTCAAGCCCCACTTCTGGCTCTGTGCTGACAGCTCAGAGCCTGGAGACTGCTTCGGATTCTGTCTCTTCGTCTCTCTTTGCCCCTACCCCCTTGTACTCTGTCTCTCGATCTCTCTCTCAAAAATAAATAAACATTAAATTTTTTTTAAAAAAGAAGTGGTTATGAACCACAGAAAAGCATGTTCTACTACACTCAAACTAAGTGCATCCAACACTCAACGTCCCTTCAGCTGGATCCCAAAAATGCTCATGGTGAGTCTACTGCCATCACCAAGGGAATGCATGGCAGAATGTACACACATACAAAATCATAGCAGTTTAACTGAGTACAATTAAAATAACTTACTTTTGTAAATTTTACAATATATGACATTGTGACACAATGCTAGGATCCCTCCCAGGGCCTAGGAAGGGATCTATGCAAGTGAGGAGCTATGAGGCTAAACTCCATTACCTTCCTGGTAAATCCATCTCTGATAAAGGATGCATTCTTCACTGACATGCTGAATAATAAAGGTTGAAATATAAGGATTCTGATTAAATATAAGATAGATTCCCTGACACAGTTATTGAACGTTGACATTGTGGCATAATAGTTATAGACTCGCAAGTTCAATATTCAAGAAGCTGTTCATTCCTTTTTAACTCTTTTGCCTTTGTTTAAAATGTACTGCCACAAGGTAAGTGGTAGCTTCTAAAATCATCATGATCTAATATCCACATTTCTGTAACATAAGGTAACTGAGAGAGGGTCAAAGTGATACATGTCTATGTTAAATAATTCTTTATAATATCAGAGACCTACAGCCATTACTGAGTGAAGTCTACTTTAAAGAAGTAATGTTAAAAGAAACTGAAAGTAACACTAGCCATCCATTTCACTTATCTTCAATTATTAGTGATGTTTTACTGAATCCTTGTTTAAGCCTTTGCTAAGAACAGAACAGTTTTTTCTACTCTCTGATGTCAGGTTACATACAGAACTCTGGTGCTATGTGGCTACAAAAGCATTTGGTTTTTTTCCTTTCTAAAAAGAGATAACCAATGTTTTCTTACTCCCCCCCCCCAAATCTCATATAATACAAACAAAACCAGCTAGTCTTGGAGAATGCTGGGTGGGTATCAAAGACAAGAGTCTCATCAGCACACCCCTTTCCAGCCTTCCCACACTGGGCAATAAAGAGAGACCATAGATCATAAACCCTCAGCAACCATGGACCCTCACATCAAGTTTTCTCTCTTGCAGTTGCTGTTCTATACTTTCATTACATAGACTATATCACTCTAAGTGTCTTCCTTCCACCACTTTAAAATCACCAAGTCAGTAAGTTAACCCCATTCATTTGTTTCTGGGACAAACATCACATAGTGGAACAGAGACATCTGCTTATTGACAAACTCACCTTGTGAATGAACATACACCATAGCGGCCTCCCTTATTTGTGGGGGATACATTTCAAGACCCTCAGTGGATACCTGAAACTGTGGATAATACCTAATGCTTTATATGGTATGTTTTTCCTATACATACATACCTATGATAAAGTTTAATTTATAAATTAAGCACAATAAGAGATGAATAACCATAATAACAAAATAAGACAATTATAATAATATACTGTAAGAAAAGTTACATGAATGTGATTTCTCTCCTTCTCAAAATATCTTATTGCACTGTACTCGCCCTTCTTGTGATGAGGTGAGATAATAAAATGGCCACATGATGAGATGAAGTGAAGCGAGTGAGTAGGCACTGTGATGTAGTGTTAGGCTACTATTTACCTCTGATACTGTGTCAAGTGTAAACTGTAGCTTAAAATTCTAGGCTTATATTAGAACAGAACTTTAAACAGATGCATTTGATCAGAGCACAAGTTTCCTAAAAAGTGACATGAAGTACTTTCTCCATAATTAGAAAAAGATTACTAGCCAAGACTAAATTTCTACAAGGTATAATTTATAGAGATGGTTTTAAAATCAACAAATATTTCTTCTGTAACCATAACTATTACACATCAAGTCTGCAAAAGTAACTAGACCCTTCTCCTATAGAAGACTGTAGCCTAGTTGAGGAAAAGGATGTTAAAGTTCCTTTAGGTAATTAAATAACAGCAACTGAAAACAACAACAAAAGTCAGGAAAATTATATGACTGTACACAGATTTAGAAAGATGGTCCAAAGGAAAGAGTTTGAGTTACAGTTTTGGGGGTGGATGGTATGAAATGAACAAATGTAAATAGGCAGAAAAGCATGAGATGTTTGGGGCGGGGATGGGGGGGAAGAGTGATCTACATTATTTCTGATCCAAAGTTAACATGGGAAATATCAGAAGAAAAAACTTAAAATAAATATTAAGGGTGAGAATATAATGTGGGGCTCAAATTCAAGTTAAATTTTTTATTCTATAGATAATGCAATTCCAATTGCAAAAAAAATCTTTACAGATTACGAAGCAATGGGTAATGATATTTTAGCAGAAGTAATCTGGCGATGCTATCAACATCATACCAAATACAGAGGGAGGATCAGAAGCAAAGAAATTTATTCTATTATTAGAATCCCATGTTTAAGCATTTCTAAGTTCTGAGAAAAATCTATTTGGTCATGAGGAAATATTTTTCATTTATTCAATTATATTAAATTAGCATTTTTTGTAAGAATTTTATGTCTCTATACACAGATGAGGTTGATGTAAGGTTTGCTTGATAGTGAAAACCTAATCATTTTACTAATTATATAATTTCTTGAGTGATTCTTACATGTACAGAACTATGTCAATTGTTTTCCATCCATCTGTATGTCATTCCATGCATATAGTAACCCCTTTTTATTTTACAGAAGATGAAGTTTAAGCCTGTAGGTGACTACTTTTGCCCAAAGCTACACAAGTCATAAGTGGGAGAGCAAGAATTTGAACTCGGTCTGGCTCATTTAGAAGCTGGAACTCTCATCACTGTGTTATGCTGTCTTATATAGTAAGACTTATTATAGAATAAGTGAAGAATTTTATGATATTTCTATTTATTCTAGAACTAAAGCCATATAATGAAAAGTATCAGTTTCTTTAAATGGTACAGAAATCCCCTGGAGAACCCACTGTGTCTAGCTGTGTTCGCATGGTACACAATACTTGGCTATGAACCTTCTTCACATTAATTAATTCAAATGTATCCACAGAGTACCTGTTATATTCTAGAAATCAAATGCCAGAGCTAAAGAAATGATATGACCACATTCCTCCTTTACAGCTCACATTCTGATGGGAAAATAAGATGGTAAACAAGTATATTAAAATATCTGGAATGAAAAATGTACTAGAGGGGCTCAACAGCCAAACAGGCAGAAAAGAGAATCAGCAAACTTAAATAGAGGCCCATTGAGATTATCCAGTCTGAGAAACAGAAAGTAAAAAGAATGTTAAAAATGAACACAGCCTGAGATAACTGATGGACACCATCGAGCATATCAGCATATACATAGTGGAAGCCCCAGAAGGAGAGAGAAATAAATGGGCAGAAAGAATATTTGAAGAAATGGTGGCTGAAAATATTCCAAATTTGAAAAACACTAGCTTATAAATACAAGAACCTCAACAAACTCAAAATAGGATAAACTCAGAGATCCACACTTAGACACACCATAATCAAACTGTCAAAAGGCAAAGAGGGGATCTTAAAAGCAGCAACAGAGAAGCAACTCATCTTGTACAAGAATGATTTATCAAGATTAACAGCTGATTTCTCCTCAGAGATCATGAAGCCACAAGGTAATGAGATGATTTATTCAATGTGTTGAATGAAAAGACTATCAAATGAGGATTTTATATCTAGAAAAACAAACCTTCAAAAAGCAAGAGAGAAATTAAGGCTTGTCCACATAAGCAAAACCTAAAGTAATTTGTTGCTAGCAGACTATCCCTGCAAGAAAAATTAGAGCCCTTTAGGCAAAAAAAAAAAAAAAAAATACATTAGACTAACTCTGATCCACATGAAAAAAGAAAGAGCACTGATAAAACTAATTACATAGGCTAATATAAAAGACAGTATAAATTCATTTGGGTTTTTTTCTCTTACCCTATTGGAAAACAACTACATAAAGTAACAATGATGAAACTGTGTTGATGGATTTATAATGTATATAGATGTAATTGTCATGGCAATAATAACACAAAGGAGGGAGAGTGAAATGGAGCTATACTAGAGGAAAGATTTTACATAACATTGAAATTAAATTAGTATTAATATGAACTAAATTGTAAATTAAAATGATAATTACAATCTGCAGGGCTTCATATGTATGAAAGAAATAACAGGAATCAAAATGGTATGTTAGAAAATATCTATTTAACACAAAAGAAGGCAGTAATGGTAGAAGCAAGAAATAAAAAAGGACTTAAGATATATAGAATTGAAGAGATAAATACACAATTCAACTATAATATATGCAGACTTCAATGCCTCACTTTCCATAACAGATGGAACACGTAGAGACAAGAGTTATTCACAATTCACTTTACCAACCGTTTAAATAATAATTAATGACAATCTGTTACAAACTCATGCAAAAGAATAGAAGGAAACATTTCACAACTCATTCTGTGAGGCCAAAACCAGATGAATATTTGATGAAAGAATGGTTGAAACATCCAAAATTTGAAAAATATTAATTTACAAATATAAGAATCTCAACAAACTCAAAGTAGGATAAACTCAAAAACCCCGATACCAAAACCTGATGAAGGCATCATAAAAAATTTATAGATTGATATCCCTTATGAATGGACACACAAAAATCCTCCACAAAATACAAGCAAACCTAACCCAGCAATATATTAAAAGGATTTTACACCATTACCAGGTGGGATATAACACAGTAATGTGAAGTTTTCAGCATATGAAAATAAATCATCATATTTATAGGATTAAGGACAAATGTCATATAATTATCTGAATAAACACAGCAAAAACATTTGACAAAATTTAATAACATTTCATGGTAAAAACACTAACAAAGTTGAAGTGGAAGAGAATGTCCTTAATCTGGCATATGGTATCTACAAGAAACCCACAGTTAACATCATACTTTATGGTGAAAGACTGAAAGCTTTATCACTAAAATCAGGACAAGCATGTCTGCATTTACCACTTCTATTCAGTGTTATACAGAAGTTCCTAGTCAGGACAATTAGACAATAAAAAGAGGAATCCAGATAGGAAAGGAAAAAATAAAGCTATCCATTCACAGTGATATGATCATGTATATGGAAAACTCGAAGAAATTCACTATAAGTTATTAGTAATAATAAGCAAGTTCAGCAAGGGTTAGGTACAGGATCAATATACAAATATCAATTTTGTTTCTATAAACTAGCAATGAACAATCCTAAAATGAAAATAAGAAAAAAAATCCATTTACAGTATAATGAAAAGAATTAAATACTTAGAAATAAATTTAAGAAAATAAATGTGAAACTTATGCAGTGAAAACAACTGACATCATGAGAAAAAAGAAAAGAAGCCCTGAATAAATGGATGAATATACCATATTCATGGATTGGAAAACTTAGTATTATTAGCATTGCAATACTCCCCCAAATTGCTCTAAAAATTCAATGCAATCCTTATAAAAATCCCAACTAGCTTTTTTGCAGAAATTAAGAAGCGGATTCTAAAATTCATGGAAATGCAAAGGACCCAGAATAGCCAAAACAGTCTTGAAAAGGAAGGACAAAGTTAAAGGGTGCAGAATAACCAATTTCAAAACTTACTAGAAAGATGCAGTAATCAAGACAACATGGTACTGGCAAAATGATAGACATATATCAATTTTAATGGAATTGAGAGTCCTATAAATAAGTCCTCACACTTATGGTCAATTGATTGCCAGCTAGGGTGGCAAAATAATTCAATAGGGAAAGAATAGTGTTTTCAACAAATGGTGCTGGATATACACATCCGAAGAATGAAGTTGGACCCCTACCTCACAACATGTACAAACATTAACTCAAAATGGATTGAAGATCTAAATGTAGAGCTAAAAGTATAAAAATCGATGACAAAAACCACACTTTGCCAACTGCAGTGGACAATGTCTTAGTCTTCTTGAACTGCCACAACAAAATACCATAGCCAGGGTGGCTTAAAAAATAGAAATTTATTTTCTAATAATTCTAGAGGCTATGAGAAAGGCTATAAGTCTGAGACCAATGTGCCAGCAGATACAGTTCCTGGTGACAGCTCTTTTCCTGGTGTATAGACAGCTGTCTTCTTGCTGAGTCTTCACACAATGGCAGGGAAAGAAAGGAAACGCAAGCTGTCTGGTGTCTCCCTTTTGTGTTTGTTTGGTTTTTTGTTCTGTTCTGTTTTGTTTTTGAGTATACTTGACACACAGTGTTACGTTAGTTCATTAGTGATTAGACAAGTTTATACTTTGTGCTATATGCTCACCACCAGTGTAGCTGCTACCATGTGTCACCATACAGCACTATTACAATATCACTGACATATTCCTTATGCTGTGGTGTCTCTTCTTAATAAGGACACTAACTCTACTGGATCAGGATCCACTCTTTTGAGCTTATTTAACCTTCATTCCTTCCTTACAGGCCCCATCTCCAAATACAGCCACTCTGGAGATTAGGTTTCAACACATGGATCTGGGAGTGACACAAACATTTTTCCATTAGGCAACATCCTCTATTGGATTCCTCTCTTTCTGTTTCACATGCCTCGTTCCTTACTCTTGCTTGTCCTAAGATCGCTTCCCAAATAAACTATCTGTATACAAGTATATCAAGTTCTGCTCTTAGGGGAACCCAAGCTAAGACAGGCATTGCTTCCAGGAATTTCCATAGCAACATTGTTCACTATGGAAAAAAAAATACAAATAACAGAAATGTAAATTGACACAAGAATGGAAAAATAAATTGTGGTATATACATAACGGAATTAATCCTGGAGTTAAAATGACATAAGAAGTAAGTTACAAAAGATATACAGTATAATTCTATTCATAGAGAGTTCAAAAACAGACAAAACAGTAATGTGTTATTTTTGTTTAGGGGATATGTTCACATGTGGTAAGACTGTAAAGAAAATCAAAGAAATGATAAACACAGCATTCAGTGGTAACCACCCTGGGGATGAAAAAGGCTTCAAAGTTATTGGAAATGCATTTCATAAGTTGGGTTGTGGGTACATTGGCATTGGTTTTACTACTTTTCTATATCAGACATGTATCTTTACATCATACATGTATCACATTTATAATTTTATATAAATGTATGATATATTTTTTAGACATTTTAATAAAAGTAGCCAATTTTTAAAAACAAAAATATTGGCTTGAAGCATGAAGAATGGGTTTTTTTAAATACAAGGTTTATTAAATGATACATTCATTTAATTTAAAATTAGGCAGCATACATTTTGAAATCTACCAATAGAAAAACATCTGCCAAGAATGAATTTCAGGAGGGAATAAATTTCATAATTTACCATCTAGACTGCTGCCAAACTTTAGTGATGGAGGCTCTACACCAAGAAGCAGCAGATTTAAGGTGCTTTTTTTCTTCCCCTTCACGTTCCAGTTTGCTAACTGGATACAAGCCAAGACCTTTAGATGACTCAATTTTTCACTCTATAAGATGAAGACAATACTTGCCATCTCCCAAGTAGAGGTTATGAGGATTAATCTGTCCATAAAGCATTTGAAGGTCCTTGCAATAAAGATTAAAACCATATATAAAATTTGTTGTATTTTATAGGTGTGAGTTTGCAAGACCAGTTACCTTGAAACTGTTTATTCCATAAGAATTAGGCCTGTAGTTTAAGATTCTATGACACCAAATGTGTGGTTCAATCTTAGTTAGAGATTCATGGTCCTGAATAAGTAGGCTTCCCATTGACACGGTTAATTAAGAGAGATGATAGCAATTTTCCACTTACCATTTGTGCATGCATTTATCCTCCCTGAAATATGAATGAAATTATAAACATGGAAGCCAGTTACTACTCACTCCTAGACACCATCCTAGAAGTAGGTTGGGTAGTATAGGTGGTTATAGAAATGTGAATGTTACATGAAAGGTAGGCATAAATATTTACCTCAAAAAATGGTCCTCACCTAGCCAAGGATGCTTTTTTTCTTAACTAAAAATCATGTTATTAACATTACAGTTCACCAATTAAATACTGGTTAACATTAATATTTGCATATTATATTAATGTGAGGAAGAAAATACCTGTTAACAATTCACTTCTGCCTCTTCCCTAAATTTGCTGTGATTCTATTCAGCATATTGTTAAGGTATTTTTACTTTCAAAACATAAGACACTGAAAAATCGCCCCATGCCTGAAGTCACTGCAGCTTCAGGATTGGGAGGTGTCAGTTTAGCTTTTTTTTTTCTTTTTTTTTTTTTTTTTTAGGTAAAGAATGGTCTTTATTTTTTTTTTCCAATATATGAAATTTATTGTCAAATTGGTTTCCATACAACACCCAGTGCTCATCCCAGTTTAGCTTTTAAAGACATTGAGGTATCATGGTCTTTTCCATTCTGCTTACACTTTCACAACATCTCTGAATACATTTAACAAGCTTACTTTCCCTCCCATAATACTTTCCCTATTTGTCTTCTCATTCATTTATTCTTTCACTCAACAGACATTTATTAAATGCCTACCTACATGTGCAGAAGCTTTGCTAAGACAAAACATCTTCCCTGCTTTCAAAGAAATTCATAATCTAGTAGGTAAGACAGAGAAAGAAATATGATTAGAATTCAGAATTTTTTTAAATCAAGAGTTCAGAAGAAAAATGCATTTTTGTGGCATCCATGTGTAAATGCTCATGTCACACCTGTACTTAAAACCTCTCCATGGCTTCTGTGGGTTCGAAATAAACTTAAACTTGGTACGCAGGACCATCATGAGCGCCCTTTGCTCAGCACTGCCAGCTCAGCCCTTTCCTGCAGCCACACTGATTTCTCACAGCTCCAGCTATACCATCTGGCTCTCTCTTCTGGGGCCTGTGCTTGTGCCCTCTGCTTGGTGTGCCTGACTGTAGTTCCTCTTTGTCTAGATAATTCTTATTCTTCAGGTCTCAACTTAGGAATCTCCTTAGAAAGCCATCTCTGACTCCTTCAGTTTTAGTTGGATACCTCTCCTCTTTGCTCCCATGGATTTCTATGCCTATCTTATAGCATTTTTATTTCCCTTTATTTCCCCTGGTGGACTATTCGGTCTTTGAAGGCAGCATTGTTGGGGCACCTGGGTAACTCAGTCGGTTATGTGTCCAACTCTTGCTTTCAGCTCAGGTCATGATCTCATGGTTCATGAGTTCAAGCCCTGCATTGGGCTCTCTGCTGTTGGCTCAGAGCCTGCTTGGATTCATTCTCTCTCTCTCTCTCTCTCTCTCTCTCTCTTTCTGTCTCTCTCTGCCCTTCCCCTGCTTGCTTGCCCTCTCTCTCTCTCTCTCAAAATAAACTTTAAAAATATATTAAAAATAAAAGAAAGCAACACTATCTTATTCATCTTTGACCTTGTTAACTATCACAGTGCATTCTTTCATAGTACCTACTCAATACATTTTGCTGACTTAATGCTTTGCAAAGTAAATACATAACTATACCTGTATATAAAGATACATCTGGGGCACCTGGGTGGCTCAGTCGGTTGAGCGTCCGACTTCGGCTCAGGTCATGATCTCGCAGTCTGTGAGTTCGAGCCCCGACTCGGGCTCTGTGCTGACAGCTCAGAGCCTGGAGCCTGTTTCAGATTCTGTGTCTTCCTCTCTCTCTGCCCCTCCCCCACTCATGCCCTGTCTGTCTCTCTCTCTCTCTGTCAAAAATAAATAAACATTAAAAAAATTAAAAAAAAAAGATACATCTAATAGAAGGAAACATAGAAAGCATAAGAGCACAGAGGAAAAGCACATAGCTCAAAACATGCATCAATTTGGGAGGTGGACAAAGGGTTGAGCCCCCTCCCCGTTGGCCCCAGAGAGGTGGTATTCCCTGTGCCAAGCTTGGAAGGTATAAGGCAGGCATGGTGAGGAGGGAGGAGAGCTTTGACATGAACTAGTGTCTTCTTGTGGAGAAGTACCATCGTGTAACATGGTACAGAAGTGGACATGAGTATATCCAAGTGTCCTGGGGGATTTGACCTTTGCTGCTGCTTTACAAATAAGAAAGAACTAAGGGCCCACCCACAACCAAAAGTGGAGCATCAGGTAGTCACATTTTCCCTTTAGTCCTACCTCCTATGAGGTTATAACTGTCTGACTCAGCCAGATGTTCTGCCCCTCCCTCTCCCCCTCATCTCTTTCCCTCCCTCCCTGGTTCTCCTCGCCTGCCCCTCCTCCTCCTCTTCCTTTTCTTATATTCCTCCTTTCTCTTAAAACAAAGGCCAATTACAACCATTTTTTGCCTCACAGGTAAAAACATTTGGGGACTTTAAAGATCACCCTGCCCAGCTCCATTTTACATCAGAGAAACATGGGGATCGAAACAGATACAACTTTCCAACTTCTTAGAGCAGTCATTCTCAGTGTTACAACAACAACAACAACAACAAAAAGAATTGAGTCTCCCAACTTTTAATGTAATAGCTTTCAGAATCTGTACTATCAAACTGATACAACCCTACTGAATTTTAAAAAAATCTGTGAAAACCCAGGAGAATAGTTTTAAAGCACTGGTTCCTCAGAGCAGGACAATAGTATTTCTCAATATGGACTATGATATTGGCTTCCTGGAGATTGCAATGATGTGACTGTGGGAAATATTATTTTTATATCGAAGATCATGTATGTGGCAGAGTGGGAAGTTACTCTATTAATGGCTGGTATCGGCCTTCATCTTAGGAATGCTGCATTAAATAGGCTGGCCCAGCTCATGAGAAACGAGGAGTAACAGAGTAGCAAGTGGAGGGAGCTATACCCGAAGAAATCTCAGCTCTTCAATAAAATTATTAAACATTTGAAATGTTTGGTGTGGAGTGACCTTTGGTGGAAACTGATGAGTGACAAAGCCGTGTGCTCAGATTGGTTTAAATTAGAAGTGGGAAGGCACTCACCGTGGCAGCCATTGCTAACAACTGTTCGATAACCATACCCCCTTCTTTTTGTCTCTATTCTTTATTTATTTTAATTCTAGTATAATTAACATAGTGTTATATTAGTTTCAGGTGTACAATATCCTGAGTCAACAATTCTATACATTACTCAGTGCTCATCATGATAAGTGTCCTCTTAATCCTCTCCTTCTTGATTAACAGAATTTCTTTCTTTTCTTTTTTTTTTTTAGGGTGAAATGTGTCCAAGTACACAATTCATATTGCTGAAATGTAACTGGAGGACTGCTTGGGATATGGGTTTCTTCATATAGGTGATTCTTCCACAATCCCTTCTTTTTCCCACTGGAAGTGTCATCAGGAGACTGAAGGTGAAGCAGACATCTTGCAACCAAGAGGGTAAAAGCCATGCCCTGGAGGTGCAGGAGCAGAAAGAAGAAAAGGGCCAAAGCAATAATGGTATCATAGACTTAGACTGAAAATAATCCTCTATTTGAGCCATTGCTATTTCATTTCTGCTACACAATGCTAAAAGTAGGTGCAATGGATACATACACAAATGTGGGAGAGGGAGACACAGGATGATGAAGAAGTGGAAAGGGAATTTGTGGAAATCATTGGGAGGGCTTTGAATCCCACAGACCATGAACTGGGGAGTCCAAACAAATTATACCCCAAACGTGAGGAAAATGGAGGATCCAGTGTACATCTTTGCAGCATGGCATAGCAAGGATTTCAGTTTAAACTGGATATATATCTATCCGAAGAGTTGGCATATCTGGGCAAATCTATAGGTCTTAGTAGGTAGGAATAGCAGGAGTCTATTTACATGGGAGTCCAAGGAACCTTCTGGAGAAGAACTCATTCTTAGGGGAGAAAACATAGACATGTAGGAGATTGTTTCAAGGATAGAGGATTGTCATCACAGGGAAAACATTATGCGCAGTATTTTTATATTAGATTGCTCTCTGGCCAAATGCCCAAGGACTTCTGCCTGAGTCCTAGGACAAGGAGGCTGCAAAAGGAAAGAGTAAAGCTAAAATGAGCTCTCTTCAAATACCCTCCTGTGACAGGCATAATGGTACTGAAGATAATCACTGCAGTAGTGGTGAAAATATTGGTGTAAGGGACAGGCATTGCTCTCAAGTGCAGCCATTAGACATCCTGGTACATTTGAGTGTACCATACACATAATACTAGGACAGACAGTATCTGCAGTGAGCAGAATTCTAAAGGTGTCTGCCCCCCAAGATACACATCCCCAGATTATCCAACACTAACCTAGTTTCTGTTGTACAGAGATTCTGCAGATGGAATTAAGATTATTAATCAGCTGATTTAAAGATAGGGTTGGCCCAACATGAAATCTTTTAAAGTTTATGTATTTATTTTGAGGGACAGAGAGAGAGGGGGAGAGAGGGAGAGAGAGTATGCAGCAGGGAAGGGGCAGAGAGAAAGAGAGAGAGAGAGAGAGAGAGAGAGAGAGAGAATCCCAACCAGGCTCCACAATGTCATTGCAGAGCCCGACATCGGGCTCAAACTCCCAAACGGTGATATTATGACCTGAGCCGAAATCAAGAGTCAGATGCTTAACCAACTAAGCCACCCAGGTGCCCCTCAACATAAAATCTTAAAAGCCAAAGAGAATGGTGGAAAAGTAGACCAGGAGAGATGAAACAAAGAGAAATCTGAAAGATTTAAGGTGTGAGAAGGACCTGGTCTGTCTTTGCTGACTTTAATGATTAATAAAGGAAATGTAGATGGTCTCTAGAAGCTAAGAATCACCTGCACTGCCAGCCAGCAGGGAAAAAGAATCACAGCCCTCTCACCACCTTGAACTGAATATTCCCAAAAAACTGAATCAACATGGAAACAAATTCTTCCCCAGAGCCTCCAGGAAGAAAAGCAGTTTCCCAACACCTTGGTGTTAGCCCAGTGAGTTACACATTAGGCTTCTGACCTATCTATTGTGAAATGATACATTTTGTCTTAAGCTAAGTTGGTGGTAACTTGTTACAGCAACAACAGAATGCAAATTCAGTATCTTCTTGTATTGAAATTATTTCTCTATATCTCTGTCTCCTCTACTGAATCGCTGTCATGAGGGCAAGGACAATGTCTTTGTCATGCTATTATTTTCTTTATTTCTTTACTCCTCCTAACTAAACCTTCTTGTCAATACTTTTTTTTTCTATTTTAATACAGACATTCTAGTGCCTTTCCTTTAAAATATTCACAATCTGTTTTCAAAAACATTTGCAAGAACAATGGTTCAAATACATTTATAGGAACAAGGGTATTTGATTATTGCTAAAGTCTTTTTGCAGAAGAGACAGTATTAGTCTGCTCAGTCTGCCATAACAAAATGCCAGAGACTGGGTGGTTTAAGCAACAGATGCTTGTTTTCTTACAGTTCTGAAGACTACAAGTCCAAGATCACAGTGCAGTTCGTTTGCAGTGAGACCTCTCTTCCTGGCTTTCAGACGACCACCTTCTTGCTGTGTCCTTAATGTCCTTTTCTGTGCCTCACATCGCACAGAAGCAGAGAGAGATCATTGGGGTCCCTTCCTCTACTTAGAAGAACATTAGTTCTATCAGATTAGGGCCCCATCCTTATGATCTCTTTTAACCTTAATTATCTCTTTAAAGGCCCTATCTCCAACTGTAGTCACATTTGTAGTTCAGGCTTCAGTGTATGAATTTTGAAGGGACACAATTCAGTCTATAACAAAACAATAAGGTCTAACCTTATTTGCATCTCAGATAATAAAACATGCCAAAATAGACATGTGTATGTTGTGCTCACTTATTGCTCCGATAGTGTTTGCTATGGATACCTTGGTTGCTCCTCACTATCAAGTTCACTCGGGAGACCTGCAGAGGCAGTGTTATGCCTCTTTCAATCCTCAGTGATTTAAAAACCGGGTGTTTTTTATTATCTGTTGTAATTTTATTGCGTTCACATTTATATTTAATTCATATTCCAGTAGAAAATATATTGAAAAATCCCTTTATTTCGAAAAATAAGCAAAAAAAAAAAAAAAAAAAACCCATGATCTTTAGAAAATCACAAAATTGAACTGTCGTTTCTATTTTAAAGGATAATCCACTCCCCTCCCTGCCCCCCAATTTAAAAGGTCAGTAGAGTTGAGGTTGAGAAAACTCTGCTCTAGATTAAGTTTCTAGACCTGACTTTTAGTCCCTACTCTACCCCTGTTGCAGTTGGGAAGACCAGTCAGTTGCAGAATCAGAAACATCACCACCTCTTCCAGGATCTGCACCAACCCTACCTGGAGCTCCCTCCCGGCCTCCCTGCCCAAATGATGCAGTTCTAAATCGAAGTCTCACAGAGAACATCCGGTTAGTGCAACCTAAATCACATCAAGCATCCTAACTGGAGGATAGACTGGTGAAGATAGTGTTAATTTTTTGTTCTCTGTATGCTTGAGGAGGGTTGGAAAGGACAATGAGCAAGCTAAACCAAACTATCTGGCACAGATGTTTATTAGAGGGACGTCAAAAGGATTAAAAATATTAACGCACATTTTCTGTAAGTTATTTGTAAACTGCATGTTGAATTACGTTACTTCTGAAGTCTTTGATTAATTAAAATGAACAAATTTCAGCCTTTATACTATCTCAGTAGTTGCTAAAAACCCTATTTTGAGAGAAGTGAAACTTAACCATTTTATTTCAGAAAGAAAATGCTGTGAAAATCTCCATTCTCTCAATGTTCTTGCCAGTTGATACCAGCTAATATTAAACATCTAGATTTCTTAAGTTCATGTGTCTAATAACACAGGTCTGGTCATCAAACTCATTCACCCTTTAAACTGCATTATTTATTCTCTTTTTTTACTGGCATAGTCACACTCTGGAGATGCGAAAAAGAATTTCTATTTACTTTCCAGTAACACTTTCAGGAACCAGTTTGTTAAATCTTTGAAAGCTGCATATTAAGTAACCCCAGCGCTTTAAGTAATTCTTATTTTGTATCAAGATTATGTTGAATTAAAAATCACAAAAATAGTTTCAAATGAGAATTTCAGATAGGAACACAGTGATCATTTAAAACAAATGTCAGGGATTGTGTGTGTGTGTGTGTGTGTGTGTAAGACAGAGAGAAAAGTCAGATAGTAAATATTTTAGTCTTTGTGGGTCATAAAACCTCTTGTGTCACAACTATGTAATTTTGTCACAGTAGCACAAAAGCAGCCATGGACAATAGTAGTGGGTGTGGCTGTGTTCCAGTAAAGCTTCATTTACAAAAATAAATCCAGGTGGTGGCTGGATCTAGCCCATGGCTTTAGTTTGTGGAGCCCTGATTTAAGTCCATGTTTCTGGTACCAGCATCATCATTATCTTCTGGGAGCTTGTTGGAATCACAAATTCTTAGATCCCACTCAGATTCACTGACTCAGAAACTCTGGGGGTGAGGTCGAAATATGTGTTGTAATAAGTCCTCCATGTAATTCTGAAGTTTGAGCAATGGTGAGTTAAGCTATTCATAATGTATGTTAATGTTGATTTTCATTAACCGGTGACAGCTTTGCTTATATAATATTGATTGTAAACTTTTTTTAAATTTTTTAGCGTTTATTTATTATTGACAGACAGAGAGAGACAGAGCATGAGCAGGGGAGGGGCAGAGGGAGAGGGAGACACAGAATCTGAAGCAGGTTCCAGGCACTGAGCTGGCAGCACAGAGCCCGACGCGGGGCTCGAATTCACAAACTGCGAGATCATGACCTGAGCGGAAGTCAGACACTTAACTTACTGAGCCACCAAGGCGCCCCTTGATTGTAAACTAATAAGGCAGTGATGATTTTCCATTTTGTAAGAACCATATAGAGTTTCTATAGTGTGATTGCACAAATTAAGTCAGGCTGCAGTATTCAGAAATAATGAGCTCTTACATACACAGACTTTAACTTACTCTTCTTTCTTGCTTCTACTGTAAGCAGCACATAGTAGGTGCTCAAGAAAAACTTGTGAAAGAAACAAAACCAAAAATAAGAACAGGTGAAAAATAATGTAGCTACTTATTTGCTTCAGAAGTATAGACTGACAAGGAAACTAATTAGCCATGCTTATTGGAGTTCTTTTGCTTTCTAAATATTGAATGAATAAATAAATGAGTGACTTAAACAGGGAGTAGGGAAAACAATCTGATTTTTTGTGAACCTTACAATAATATTTCCATGCCTAAATAATTGATAAGTGACAAAAATAGGATATGCATAACTGTAGCACCGAAAGAAGCTTATAGAATAAGTCAAGAGTTCACATTCTTCCTTCCAGTTTGGAATCTCTCCTGATTCTAAAATGTGAAAACAAAGTACTCCGAAGTAAGAAAGATTTCCAAAATGTAAGTGCAGTTCTGGGATAAAGTTACTAGGGGGAAGAGTGAATGGTTCCTCAAAAAAGCTGTTGCTTTCTTCATATCCACCCTCACTTCCCACCCCTAAACTGTGTTCTTCCTAAACCTAATCTAGACCTTTACACATGTCCCATGGAAACAGGCTGGACTTGATCCAGACGTGATAAACCAACATCCTCCAGTAGAGGGCATTTTTTAGCTTATTTGGGGCCAGTCTCAATCTGGCAGATGTCAATTGCAGTATGTTTCCAAAAATCATGGTCTCTAGAAATCCGCCATAGAGAAGCTCCTTTCAGCGTTCCAGAATTTACCTGTTGGCTTTCCCTCCTATTTTCCTTACAGTTGAGATATTAGTTTTTAACACTTTAATGTCACATAGTAGGTGTTTGTTTAATCAGTATTCACTAAATGAATGTGTAAAGCCACTACATAACTATAGATATAGATATGCATAGTGTGTATCAGTGTTTTTCATATACACAATAATTATAATAAACTAGACACTGTAATAAAAATATTTATCTATCTATCTTTGAAACTTTTAGCATGTATCCAGTCGTTATAGCATTACCAAGAGTGACATTAATAAGATGATGTAGTGGTATATACTAGCCTTCATCCTCCTACCTAAAATCAAAAATTAGACAGCTATCCATGAACAAAAATAGTCCTGAGAGAGCTCAAAAGTCTAATGAAGGACCTACTGCAACACAAAGGAGCCAAAAAAAATTGGAGAATAACTGTACAGAAAGGATCACTGGGAAGATCAATCCAAATAGCCAAAGCAATTCTGAGGAAAAACACAACTGTGGGCATCACACTTCCTGATTTCAAACTATACTACAAAGTTATAGTAATCAAAACAGTATGGTACTGTAAAAAAAAAAAAAAAACAGACACATAGCTCAAAAGGACAGAATAAAAAGCCCAAAAATAAACCCACACATACATAGTCAACTAATATTAAGAAGGATGTGAGAACACACAATGGGGAAAGGATAGTCTCTTCAATAAATGGTGCTGGGAAAACTGGATATGCACATGCAAAGAATGAAATTGGACCCCTATCTTACACCACTCACAAAAATTAACTTAAAGTAAGCTAGAGACTACATTTAAGACTGGAAACCATAAAACTCCTAGAAGGAAATGTAGGGGGAAAGCTCATTGACATTATTCTTGCAACGATTTTTTTAGATAGGACACCAAACGCACAAGCAACAAATTAAAAAATCAGCAACTGGGACTACATCAACTAGAAAGCTGTTGGGGAGCAAAAGAAACAATAAACAAAATGAAAAGACAACCCACAGAATAGAAAAAAAATGTATTTGCAAAACATTAGGGGTCTTTATCTAAAATTTATAAGGAATTCATACAATTCAGTATCAAAAAAACCCCAATCTGATTAAAAAATGAACAGAGGACCTAAATAGACATTTTTCCAAAGAAGGTATACAAATGGCCAAGAGGTGCATGAAAAGATGCTCAAGGTTACTAATCATCAGGGAGCTGTGAATCAAAATCGCAATGAGATATCACCTCATCTATTAGGATGACTGTTACCGAAGTGTCAACAGAACAAATAATGAAGAGGTGAAGAAAAGGAAACCCAAACTTGGTACAGCCACTATGGAAAACAGTATGGAGATGCCTCAAAAATTAAAAATAGAACTTCCATATGCTCTAGCAATCCCACTTCTGGATATACCCCTGAAGGAAACGAAATAAGTATCTCAAGATAGCTGCACTGCCATGGTCATTGCAGAGTTATTCACAAGAGCAATGATAAGGAAACAACCTAAGTCTGTTGACAGATGAATGGATAAAGAAGATTTGAGATAGATAGATAGATAATGGAATACTATTCAGCCATAAAAAAGTAAGAAATCCTGCCATTTGTGATGACATAGATAAAACTAAAAGGTATTAGGTTAAGTGAAAAAATCCAGGCAGAAAAAGACAAATAGTGTCACTTATACATGGAATCTTAAAGGGAAAAAAAGCCGAACTCCTGGAAACAGAGAGTAGCATGGTGGTTCCCTGGGGCTGGAAGGAAAGGAAAATGGGTAGTTGTTGGTCAAAGGGTACAAACTTTCAGTTATAAGATGTAGAAGTTCTGGAAAGCTAATGTACAGAATGAAATTAAAAATGGTAATTTTAATGGTTACCTGGATATTTATAAATATAGAATCTGGTTGTTTAGAACCAAGCAGATGATAATTTATATACTTGAAGGTTTTTTAAAAATCTGGATTGCATAAAAATAGCCTTAAATTGTAGCTATACAAGGGAGATTTGGTTTCAAGATATATTCAAGGAACTGGTTATTAAACAACTTCAACCATTACTGATTTTTGTATAACCTAACTAAATTCAATCAGTTAGCACTTTTCTACAAAGTTTTATTATGTGTGTGCATAGTGTTAGAGACTTTTCATAAAATAATTTTATAAATTAAAAATGGTTTTGGTTTTATTAACAGACTTGATAGTGATGACAACTGTACATAAATAATACAGCCTTATGAATCCATTATTTTGCCCACCAATTATGCTGGCTGCTGGCTGCCCCTTCAAACGTTAATGTTAGGGATGTGGGCTAACTTCAAATTTAAAGAACTTATCCACTATTGATATAGGTTTTAAAATTTTCACCACCGACAATACTTCAGCTGTCTTGTTGAAAATTAAATGGGAATAGTTCAGAAATGCACATCATTTTTTATATTCTCCAAGGAAGAATAACATCAAGGCTTTCATCTCTGGGTCAGCACAATGTGTCATTTAGCTAAGGCAACTGAAATTTTTTTATGTAAATTATGGAACAGAAACATTTACTTATTAACTGAATATCAATGAACAGAAGAGGTATTTATTGCAACTGATAAGGGAATCTTGTGTCTATGGGAGAAAAAGGTGGTGTTTCAGTATCTTTGCAAACATCAGCCCTGTGTTTGGTTAAAATAAGAGCTGTTAGATTAACTACATTCATCAGAGGCAATAGTAAATAATTTGAAAAAAGTGAAATAAATAGTGAAAAACTGAAATACAAGTGAGGTAAATAAATACAAGTGAGGTAAAAAAAAAAAACTTAAGTTTTTATTGATGTTAAGAAATTGTCGTTAAAAAATCATTTTATTACTAGTCCTCCAAAGGAAATTATAATTAAATAAAAATCTTTCTATGAATTTCCTGAAAGTTTTAAATTACAATTAATCTATTTATCCTTAAATCACTGTATTTCAGACAATACATAAAAACATTAACAACACATAATCCTCTAAAAATAACATTTTTTAGTGTTTATTTATTTTTGAGAGAGAGAGAGAGACCCAGCATGAGTAGGGGAGGGGCAGAGAGAGAGGGAGACACAGAATCTGAAGCAGGCTCCAGGCTCTGAGCCCAACTTGGGCTGGAACTCAAGAACCATGAGATCATGACCCTAGCCAAAGTCAGACACTCAACCAACTGAGCTACTGAGGCACCCCTAAAAATAACATTTTAAGAGAAATAAAATGTAATGTTTCATAAGTAGAATGTTTCATGCTGATTTTTTTAAATTTTGAATTATAAGCTTCATTTTTTTGGAATTTTTTATTGAAGTATAATTAACATACAGTATTATATTAGGTTCATAGTAAGCTTCTTTTTTTAAAGTTTTTATTTAAGTTCTACTTAGTTAATATACAGTGTAATATTTTCCGTTGTACAATTTAGGGATTCAACGCTTACATACAATACCTAGTGCTCATCACAAGTGCCCTTCTTAATACCCATCACCTGTTTCACCCTTGCTTCATTTTGTCTCAACTTTTATTTCATTAAAATAATTTTAGCATAGCTACATTTTTTAAATAGTTTTAAGATACACATTTTTATATTTTTTAAATTTTTTATTTGGAAATAACTTCAAACTTACAAAAAAGTTGCAAAATTATAACATGTAACAGTAAAAACAATTCACCCTTTCACATATTGTTAAAATTTTATCCCATTTACTTCATAATAGATCTGTGTGTGTGTGTGTGTGTGTGTGTGTGTGCTGGAACATTTTAGGGTAAGTAATATACTTGATGACACTTTCCCCTAAATATCTCAGTATTTATTTTCTATATTGAATAGGGAATTGTCTTACAAGTACAGTGCAGTTATTAACTTCAATTATTAAAATAGTTAATTTACTTTTATTCAGCCCACCATCATTCTTCCAATTTTGTCAGTTGAGGTTTAACAACTAAGTGGCATATCTGACTCTTGTTTGGCTATGTTTAGTTAAGCCTCATTAGACTCCCTTTAAGAAGACTAGAAATGGAGCATTTCCTTAGCTTTTCTTTGTCTCTCATGACTATGGCACTTTGAAGACCAGAACCCTCCTTTTTTTTCAATAGACCATTTTTCATTTTAGGTTTGCCTGATGTTTCCTCATGATTAGACTCAGTAAGAATACTGCATTGGTTTTGCTGTGTCCTCTCAGAGTGGCATACAATGGCCATCTTCCTCTCATCAGTGATACTTTTGTGGTCACTAGTCAACATGTCTTCTGATTTCTCCACTGTGTAATTCCTTTTTTTTTTTCCAGGTAACTAATGAAGAGTTTGTGAAGAGACTTTAGGACCATACAAATATCCTGATCTTTTAGATTCAGTATCTACTGATGATTCTTTCTTCATCAGATCTCTCCTGTGATGGTTGCAAAGGCTGATCTTCCAATGTCAGCATTCCCTCCACATTTACAAGTCAATCCTTAGCATTCTACCACGAATAAGAGCCTCCCTTCTCCAGCATTTATTCACCCATTCATCTGTCTGTCGCTGATTATCAGGATGCGCTCATGACTTCTACCGTTCTTTCATTGCTTTATCATTACTGGAGCTACTTATTTTTGTGCTCAAGTTCTGCTTTATGATACTCACTGTATTTGTAATTTCTTGAATGATGACTATCATCCCTGTTAGAATGGAAGCTCCTGAGTGCAGAGGTCACCATGTCCCCAGGGCTTATTACACAGCCATACTCAATGAAAGAAGTCAAGGAAAGATTTGTTAACTGGTCAAAAGAACCATGATCCAACACAAAACATGTAAACAGCATTGTTACGAATCTTCTGAGTTGTATATCTCAACTACAAAATGAAGACACACTGCTATTTCTTAATTTTTTTAAATATTCATTTTTGAGAGAGAGAGAGAGAGAGTGAGAGCAGGAGAGGGGAAGAGACAGAGGGAGACACAGAATCTGAAACAGGCTCCAGGTTCTGAGCTGTCAGCACAAAGTCCAACACGGGGCTCAAACTCAAGAATCGCTAGGTCATGACCTGAGCCGAAGTGGGATGCTCAACCTACTGAGCCACCCAGCGCTATTTCATTGGAGGACTTAGGGGGAAAGAAAATTTTGAGAGGTAAATGAGAAGTTACTTCAGTTTAATCCTTTATAACTTCATGGATTTCCACCATTTTGGCTGGTAAAGCTTTTGGTTTACTCAAATATTCATCCTTGTCCCAGAGTCCTTTCTGCTCACAATTAATAGACAATGACTAATCCACATGAAGCACAGGCCTCATCAAACCCACAAACACTTATGGAATGAAGGTAATAACTGGAGATGAGGGTAGATCAAAAATAGATTTAAGTTTTTTGAAATCTAAACTAATAGTGCATTTTTAAAAATTATTAGACAATGACATAGTGTCTAGATGTCAAGATGTTTTGCCCTTCTTGGTGGAATTAGTATGGCCCTGCTAGAAATGCAATGTCAAATTCAGATCACAAATAGCTCTTTCACAGATTTTAGGAGACACTGTATAGACTGATTCTGAATTTTTGGTTTTAAGCAGCATGTTATATTTTCTAATTATTGTTTAAAAGGAGAATTGAACCAGGAGCCAAGGTGGAGAATTAGGACTAATGAATAGAAGTTAAAGAAAAATCAACAATAGAATGTTGTAAAGAAAAACTTTCCGATAATCAACAATTATTGCTTTAAGAAAATAATGAGGACTGGGGCGCCTGGGTGGCGCAGTCGGTTAAGCGTCCGACTTCAGCCAGGTCACGATCTCGCGGTCCGTGAGTTCGAGCCCCGCGTCAGGCTCTGGGCTGATGGCTCGGAGCCTGGAGCCTGTTTCCGATTCTGTGTCTCCCTCTCTCTCTGCCCCTCCCCCGTTCATGCTCTGTCTCTCTCTGTCCCAAAAATAAATAAAAAACGTTTAAAAAAAAAAAAAAATTAAAAAAAAAAAAAAGAAAATAATGAGGACTTATCTTTTCCTTTCTTTTCAGAAACTAGGTAAGATAGAAACCAAGAATATGAGATTATATATATACATAGATATAGATGATATATAGATATAGATATAGATATAGATATAGATATAGATATTGTATATGATATATTTAAAAGGCCAGTTGACCAGAAAGAACGGGTATAGAGAATCCATGATGCATGGTGTAGTTGGATATCAATGTTAAAAATGACTTTATAGGGGTGCCTGGGTGGCTCAGTTGGTTAAACATAGGACTTCAGCTCAGGTCATGATCTCACAGTTTGTGAGTTCGAGCCCTGCGTCAGCTCTCTGCTGACAGCTCAGAGCCTGGAGCCTACCTGAGATTCTGTCTCCCTCTCTCTCTGTCCCTCCACCCCCCACTCTGTCTTTCTCTCCCCTTAAAAATTAAATAAACATTTAAAAATGTTTTAATGACTATATAAAACTAGCTATAATATCTTAGCACGTCACATGCACAGTGGTATATATACATCCACACAGTCTTATTTAAACAAAACTTTCAAAATATATTTTCATAATGATCTACAAAAGTAGATATAACTGTTCCCAAGTTATGTAGGAGGGTACTAAGGCGAAGTAAAATTACGAAAGGCAGTATGGAAGGAATCAAATTTAAACTTGTTACTCCAAAAGCAATGAAACTTCTCAATCAATAATGTAGATTCTAAATACATAAGAAATATACAACTTATATTTATAAAATCAAGATTTCCTCCCAGGTTATGCTCTGCATCAAATGCTGGGTATTCTTTTCAAATCAATTCTTTATTGAATATTTAAGCAAGTGAGTGACGTCTTCAAAATAATAATAATAATAATAATAATAGTAATAATGGTGAAGAGTTAAATGGTGTTTACAATGTATCAAGCACTGCTCTAATATGTACCCTTAGCCAAATTTCACCATTATCCATAATAAATATAGATTTCAATATTAAAAATATATGTACAAATATCAGGTATCAGTATAGATTCAGAAATGTTTTTATGTCATTAACTCCATTTCATTAATTAAATAACCTAAGCTAAAAATAAGAAATGACATAAACAAATTTCTTAGAGTCCTATACGATTCACTATTCCCTGCTTATAATAATTTTCCATAGAGAAATTAAGTGGATTTTCTGTTGTGATTTCATAAGTATTGGGGAAATGTCCTGTTTGCAAACTACTGAATGAGTATTTCTGTTTAGAACTCTTTATACTAATACCCTCTCTATTGAAAAGCATTGCCCTTCTAATATCATGCCCTAACATACATTCCGCATTAAAATATTAGCTGATTATTAGCCAAAAATGGGAGAAAGTTGGGATTCTATTTCTTGTTTTATAGTATATAAACTTTCTAGGGAAAGGAAAGACCACCAGTTTCTTTTAGTCTTTATTTCTTATCATCACAGTGCTGCATCATATATTTTTCCTTCATAGGATTGTAGAACAAGCATCCAGTAAGCTCCTTAGAACATTCATTCATTCACTCATCCATACATTCCTTTATTTGGTACCTACTATGTGCCATGTGCTATTTCAGAAAGAAGGAATGCACTTAACAAGCAAAAGAGACAAAGTCCCTGCCCTCATAAAACTTAACATTCTGTTGTAGTTGTAAAGACAGTGCACCCATAAAAATATGGAATTTAATGCCACATCTTTAAAAAGTGCATTAATTTAAAAAATAAAGCAGTATAATCATTTTCCTCATAATTCTAATGTAAAGCATAATTGTAACAGTAAAGACAACAGGAAAGCTATGCCATTACTCTACCTGCAAAGTAAAGGTGGTATATGAATATGAATTTCTGGGGACTTCTCTGCAGTGTAACTCTATCATTTGCTGAGAGAAAGGAAATGCTTTGTATGTTTTATGGTTTCATTTGAATTTCAGGAGACCTGCAATATCATTTTTGGGAAAATTCTTATTAATCAAAATATTTTGTAAAGTGGAAGATTAACCTATTCAGCCTGTTATTTCCTATAAATGCCTGGCTTCCAAGGATTCTCCCTTCATACTCAGAGACAGCTTGCCAGAACTTACCTGTATGTCCATGAATACAGGTACATATCTTTTCTTTTAAGTCAGTAAGCAAGTATGTTTTCACTGTCAAAGAGCATTATCTTCAGAGAGGCAAAAATGCTGCCATCAGATAGGGCTTGTGCTGCTCCTTTGGGGTTTTGTCAACAGAGGTTTTGTTCATTGAAGAGCTGCCCTCAGTTTTTTCTTCTATGAGACTTCACCAAAGTATTTTAGATTTGCTGTCACAATTAGTCTATTTGACTTTACATTCACTTGACTCTTGTAAATAATCGTACACTATACTTAATCCCAGATTTGAGATTTATTATAGTTCCAGTATCCTGAAAATCAGCCAAACTCCTCAGCCTAGGCGCTCACACAAGGAGAATACTAAGGACAGTACTAAAGTTGGATGGTCTGAATTTTCATGAAGAAGGACCTTTTGTTCTCCTCCCAGGAACTAAACAAAACGAGTCGCTAGGCCAACTCCCGGAGCCAAAGTTACAGAGTCAAGCAGAGGCCATTTAACTGAGAAATAGGCAGATTTTTAAAGGGAAGAAAATTTTAAAAGAAAAACAACCGTCCCTCTTACCTATACTCTTGGATCATGCTCACTTTAATGCTATCTGTGTTTTCTATAATAATTTCATTTTTTCTCCTTTAATAATTTATTTTGTGGAAATGTGGTAATGGCACACTACTTCAAGTGTACTATTTATCCAATTCACACATTTCCCAACTTATACACCTTTTGTCCCATAATTGAATTCATTTTATGTCTACCTCTAGGTTATACCCCAGCCCAAGATTCTGAGGATCTGTAGGCATCTGTGACAGTGGATATTTATTTGGCCCCAGCCACACTTTCTGAAACTCATCATTATAGGCACTAGTCCAGTGCTAAACAGTGCCCTAGGTCTGATAGAGTAGGACCTGCCTTTGCCTCTGTTTCTGAGTTCTTGTTCAGCCTAATAGTCAGTCCACTCTAGAACCGAAGCCTTTCCAAGCTCTTACTAATTCCTATCCCAGCGTCTGGAACTCTTTCCTAAATTTTTTTACCAGTGTCCACATCATTACTGCTTACAGAGTAGAATAGTAATACATTAAAGTGGGCATTCAGAGGGCTCAGAAAATTCTAGAAAATTGTATGATTATAACATTATACTTCTAAAATTAGCTTCATTACCAATGTTTGCCTTCTAGAAATCTTGCATTATTTGACTTACAGTAGTACATTATAAAATCAAAACATCTCATAAATTTTTTACTTTCATCATCAAATTCCTAATGACATTTGTTTCTTTAATACCAAAGTGTTTGTTCTTTAAAGAACATAATCAGAAGGGAAAATTGTAATGATAGTCTGAAAAATAAATGCAAACTTTCAACTTTGTTTATATTTATTGAGATAATGCTTTCACTAGCTCAATGCAAAAGCGTTCAAAACCAAATGTTTTGAAATGTAAGCATCTTAAAAACAGTAAAATAGAAACATTGCCTAATAAAGGATGTTAAGAAACATTCAGATATCTTTAAGAAATATTCCTATTTCTGGGAAATAATGTACTACATAAAAGTGAAAGTATGTCCTCTCATTTGACATGATGGATAGCCAAGATTTTATGCAATGGAAAACATAAAGATATTTCACCATGGCAAGGAACTAGTACCTTATCCCTTCATGTTCTAATATTTCATTGCAAGGTGTATATTATCAACATCAAGCAGAAGAGTCTCACAAGTAGACAAGGAAAAGAATAAATGAAGAAAGAATATTGATGAGTGGTAATATGTAAGCAGGCAAATTTACAGAAGTATTATTTAATGCCATAATATTAAAATAATTCTGACTTTAATTGACCTTTAAGAGTTGAGTACCAGCCATGTATTTTATGTAATTATTTACACCCGGAAAATTCTATTTGTTTCAGTATTGTTTAAATAATAATGAAGACATTTGACAATTCCTAATAATGAGACATGAGAGACATTTTTCCTATGGATACTTGTGAAGAGGACACAATATTATAGCAAGCATCCCTAAAGAATATCCTTAGCATACGTACAGCTATTTCTTTTAACATCCCTCAATGTAAAGCAATAGTTATACCATAAAAACCAAAAAATGCTCCCTGAAAGAGGCTCTATGGAGATAGATGGATTTGTAAAACAATGTAGTGCAGGCATACATTTCTGTTGGTCCAGTTTAATCTAGATATAATCTACATTTGGAGCACTTTTCCAAACTTTTTTTTTTTTTGGAAATCAGATACGGATGAGAATTGGGGAGGGGCGCTTGAATAGAACATCTCCAAAGGGAAATTCTCACAAGCACAATCTTTTGCATATAGATACAGCATTTTAACAAATTCCATAATACACAACATGGACTTCTTAGACTCTTGCTTTTCAAATTGCAGATCTGTACCCATTAGCTGTCCATGGATTAATTTATTGGGCTGGAAATGGCAGTTTAAAACCCTGAAGGATTCAGGTAAGTTTCTCACAGTATTGATGTAGTTTTGGAATCTTCCTTCATTCCTCTATAAAAACAGACCAGACAGGCAAACAAGAATAGCAAAACCAAAACTGCTGACAGCATCTACAACAAAACTTCATGAATCTCACAATGTGAGCACACAGAGAACCTACAACCACAAAGATCTACAATACCCCGATGGAATCAGCATCTGATTGGCAGCAAGTGGAGGAAAGGGAATAGGCTTGATGGCCCTACAACTAGTAAACAGCCGATCGCCATAGGGTACTCACTGGAAATTGTGGCAGGTCAATGTGAGAATGGAAGCCAAAACCATGCAGGGTTTCTGCAATCATGGATAAAGTCAGGGTATTCAAATGTGATATGGTCTGATGATGCCTGAACTGTATACACTATTAAACTGTCGTACAAAACAATCTTCTAATTTTAGAAGTACAATATATATTATAATCATACAAAGAAAATTGCTTTTCTTTTAACTGAAATATTGCTAATTATGGCAGGGCAGCAATATCAAGGCTAGGCAGCCCTGAGAATTACCTAGAGTTGTACTCTACTTCATTGATTCTAGAGGCATTTTTTTTTCACATTTTAACATCTCTCAATCATCGTGGTCCTTACATTTGACAGTGTCTTAGAATTTTAGCACTTTTCCTCAGATCATAATACATTAAGTAAATAAATTATTTATCATACAATTGATGGCACCTTAGATATGAAGACATACAGTATTTTCCTATTATCTGCGCAATGGCCCATCATAGGCTTTACCCATGTAGGGCCATTATTTTCTGGTCAAAATCAAGAAGTTTGGTACAACAGAACTCAATGCTACCTCAATACGGAGATGGTAAAAATGATAAGCAATTACTATTGGAGATCAAGAAAAACTACTTCCTAGTTATGTAACGTTATATAGGAAAATTGAATTGTACTTTTTCATGTTTCCTAAATTTTAAAAGTTCACTAGCTGAGACAGTAACATTTATAATTATGATTTATTGGTTGTTTTATAATGTTGGTCTTATGGAAGTTATAGGCAGAGTAGAAATCTGGATAAAATTGAAAGCAATATCCACAGTACTACAGCTATTTACATCACAAGTGCCCATTGCCATTCTATGAATTATTTCTCTGATGCTAGTAAACAGAAGAAAACATAATGACTTAAGTTAATTAATATGTTAAAAATAGTATAAGGGCGCCTGAGTGACTCAGTCAGTTAAGCTTCCAACATCAGCTCAGGTCTGTGAGCTTGAGCCCCGCATCGGGCTCTGTGCTGACTGACAACTTGGAGCCTGGAGCCTGCTTCAGATTCTGTGTCTCCCTCTCTCTCTGCCCCTCTCCCCCACTCGCACTCTGTCTCTCATGCTCTGTCTCTCTCTGTCTCTCAAAAATAAATGTTTTTTAAAAAATTTTAATAGTATAAATAGTAATTATAACCTAGGTTACTGTTGTGACTATCATAGATTTTTGACATGATTATTTGATATGTTAGCAGCTAATGGGTTAGTCTGGGTCCAATCAAGAGACAAAAATCACACAGTAATTTAAACAGGGGATGTTTAATATAAAGAATTATTAAGTTATAGTAGGAGAGTAGTTATGAAAAGGATGTAAAGAGAATACTAAAGGATACCCTAAGGTTGAGGAAGTCCTTAAGGAAAGACAAATTTGGGGGGCACCTGGGTGTGTGAGTTAAGCATCCAACTCTTGGTTTCAGCTCAGGTCATGATCTCACCATTCAGGTTCAAACCCTGTGATGGGTTCCACAACTGGCAGCATGGAGCCTGCTTGTGATTCTCCATCTCCCTCTTCAGCCCCTCCCCCACCAATGCAGTCTCTGTCTCTCTGAAAATAAATAAATAAACTTAACAAAAAAAAAAAAAAAAAGGAAAGACAAACTTGAAAGAAGTTCTCCCTTCCAAGGCTGATGTTCAGACCTAACGGGAAAAGGCATGATTGTAGCCCACTGGTTGGCAGGGACGTTTGCTGCACTGCTGGGCCAGAAGAGGTCCACATTGCTAGGAAAATAAGAAATTACCCTTCTGGGTGAGGAGAGCCACAGCTATCAGAGATTGTGCAAAGGGGGTAAGAACGCGGCTGTAGGAGAGAAGCATGGAGCATGCAGTACCCACACTTGGTGGGCTGCAGAAAGTTGGTCACCATGGCCAGCGATGCAAGATTCCCAAGGAACTATGCCCGCTGGGTCCAGGCTCTGGCCGAGTGCCACCGCATGTTTTCACACATGCAACCACTGACTAACCCTGCAGCAGAAGCAAGAAAAAGAAAAGCCACACACACAGGAGCCATGAAAAGCTACTCCCTTCCTGCTGCAATGTTTCTCCCACTCTGCTGGCTAAATTTACATCATGCTCCTTAGAAAGAAAAAACGTATTGTTCAGTATGGGCACTCAGAAGTAAAGGGTGAATTTGGAGTTGAGAGGCGATAAATTGATAACTGGCACTGCAAGCGATTAAAGACATCTTTGAAGTGTCTGCTGTAAGTGTAAGCCCTGAATGAGATACTAGGAAGAACACCATCACTAGGAAGCTGTGTGGCGTAGCAGGAGTGGAATGAGAAGGAGAGGAACGGATGGACAGAAATTATGCTTATGAAGAATATGCCTAGAAACCCAGAGTCCCAGGTAGTTAGGGAAAACACCTTTCATTCGATAGTATTTTAGAATTTTAGGAATGCTACATATCATCTCATTTTTGATGTTCACAAGTATCCTGTGAAATTAGTTGAGTCATTACTATCACTGCGAATTTATAAATGAGGAAACGGTGGCCCAGGGGCATTAATGCACTTAACCAGAGTCTCAAAGCTAGTGAATATCAGAGGATTTGATGTTAAAGTTTTAGAAATGCATGTTTAGGACTGTGGAACTTACTGTGGCTTTGACAATGAAATTAGACTAGAGTTGTCTCAGGGTCCCATTACCCAGAAACATGTTGCATATTACAAAAGAGTCTATCAGCAAACATTTAAAAGTGTGCTCTACAAATCTAGCCATATCTGTAATCGGCTGGGACAGCTGCTACTTTTCTCTCTTCTGCAGTTCTGGATAATCCCCATTTTCTTCCAGAATTCACAATACACACACAAACACACACACCATGAACTGCCTGGGCACAAAGGTGGTGCCTGTCATGGAAACTTTCAAAAGTCTAGCTGTGAATATATTTAAACTTTATAAAAATGATCCCTGGCTGTTTTTTTCTTTAATGCCTAATGTGCATCTATCATAGGAAGAATTAATGAAGCACACAAAAGTAAAATATGACAACTCACAAACGCTAATTAGAGTTGCTAGGTATTAACACACCTGCTATATTCCCTGACTCATTGGGTTTTTTCCTTGTTTAAATAATTTTTAATGTCATGTCCTTAAATCCAGACTCAATGCGTATAGCCTTTCAAACTTACCTAAATCTTTAGGTCTGCTGAGTACACCCTCTCCATTCTAAGTATTTAAATTGTGCCCGAGGCCAAAAAAACACAAAATTTATTCCAGCCTAAAATATCCAGGTAATAAAAAGGAATACTCTTTTGTTTGAATAACGGATAACCTCCTCTATTTTCCAAGTCATTTTAGGTATTTTCTAAACAATAAATGTCAACTGTGGGATTTTTTTTTTTATATCCTTCTTTGGGTATTAGTGGTACAATTAAATTTCCATTGTTATGGCACTCACTGTCCAGTTTGGGGGTTTTGTACATCCTGTGCCTTCCCTCTCTTCGGCTCCCTACATAAGCATCTCATGATCAATAACGACCACTACCAGAGAGCGTCACGGTAAGTGTGTGTCAGTAAAACTAAAAATCGCCACTGGAGAGGCTGTGACAAAAATTTTAGAAAGAAGCTGAGACCACTGAATAATTTATAATTATCTTTTGTCTAGTAAACAACATCAGAAATAATTGTAAAATGTGTAGTCTTCAGACTCTTCCTTTGTATGAACAAATGTAATTATATAAGGAAGAGGAAAGAAGAGCATATTTTCTGTCGGTCCCCTTTCTTTCCTTCAGTATAACTTCCTTTACATCTGGATAAATCTCCTATTTGCAGCAATTTACAATTATAGCAACATTTGATGTAAGACTTGAGTTTTCTAAATTATTTGAAATAAAATATCTTAAAAAATTCTGGGAATCTAAATGTGTGAAGCATTTAATACGAGATTTTCTTAACAGGAATTTTTCTAAACGTTTTGTTCCTTTTTTTTTTTTTTTTTAAATCATGCTGTTTTAACCTTGAAGGACAATTTCCTGTGGTGTCTCTGTAAAGCTGCAAATGCCATGTCAGGAACAACAGGGAGCCCCAGACTGTGTGACGTGGAGTGAGAGGTACGTGGTATAAACGATGGAACTGAAGTCCTCTGCCAGAGAATAGTAAATATTTTTTAGAACATACATTTAATAGAACAAAGGTTATTACTACTGAGCAGAAGAAAATAACTCCACGTGTTCATGCTAAAAACAAAGACATTTAAACATTTGAAAATAAAAACTTAGCAAGAGTAATCTGAGGATGCAGGTGGATTTGGTAAAGAGAGCTACCTGTTCAACCATCCTCTGGTCCATGTTCTACAGACGCTTCTCATCCTAGTCTGACAAATGGGGGACTGTGTCCCGCTCCTACCTATAGATTGACAGGTAAAGAAAATGTTAATGCGTTTGTTCATGTTGGATGATACCGCCTTTTTTTCTTTTACCAGTTTTAAATGTTGCAGATTTTCACCATGGCAAATTTTGATTTTGTTTAAACAGTTAAGAAAATATTTTCAAATCTTAAATAAATAGATATGTAGGATCTTACTTAATGTTTTTTCTGTTTGTAGGTAAATACCAATATTTGCAATTGACAAAAAATGACAACAAATACTCAGTATAGTCCCTCAGCTATTTATATTGTATACAATTTTTTAAGGCATTTAGAATTTTAAAGCTAATGTATTTAGTGTCAGAACCTATGTCTGATGAAAACCACATCTTGAAACAAACATTTTTTCAGTCTTTTAAGCTATCTAGACTTCAGAATTATTATTAATTCTGAATAGGTCAGTTCTGATCGTTCTGGGCAAACAAACTTTCCAACTATCATCTGTTTTTCTTAATCTTACTTGAGGAATTTTGGCAGAATTTTTAATGAGAAATCATTGGATTTAATTCCCATACATAGGTATGTAATGATTAAAAAAAAAATTAGCTTGCTTTCCTGGTGGATAATCTAATTCTCACCTTCTTTTGTATGTGCCTACTACTAATTAAAGTCAGAAAATTTTAAATAATTATTCAAAGTATATATAGGGGTCATTGTGAAAGATATGAATTAGGAAGCACATGGCAATTAAGATATGAATAGTTATGTTACTACAGATCATGAAGACAAATGCAATTTTTAAAGGCTTTTTCTTGTGCAAATCTATTCAGAAAAAAACACTTAGGTTCGGTTTATATGCACAACGTGCTTCACCCTTTCCTTGACTATTAAAACCACTAATTAGCAGCTGTTTGATTACTTAAAATAGTCAAGTTGTTCATGCTGTAGCTAAGGACAGAATGCACAAGTAAAAGAAAACTCATAGTAAATCCGTTATTTCCCTTGGAAGGACAAGTGTTAAATAGGATCTTATGTCTTGATTCATTGTCACAATGTGAGCCTGGATTCTACTAAGAAACTGTCATTTCACAAGTATTTGTCAAACCAAACATATTTTCTTTATACCATTAGAAATATTAGTAAGGAACAAAACTGAATTACTAAAATAACATTTATTGGCTGATTATATATAAATTTTAAATATTAAAGTATGGTAACAATTTCCCTTTCATTGTTAGCAATGTTCCCCAGGAAAAATATTCTGCATTCTTTACAAAATTCTGCAGCAAAAACATAAATTCATGCTGAATTTCAGATTTATATATACATGAAATATTTGGGTGAAGTGGTTGAATTGGTTAAGTACTCTCTTCATAACTAATAACTAATGAAATATTTGCTTAATATTTTAATTGTAACTTATTGCAGTATTTTTATTGTAGAAACAGCATCATTTAACAATATGTGGTAAAAATGAACAATTATGATATGTTTACAACAGAATACATTTTGTTGATTTCGACTTGGTCATATAAAATATTTTCTTTGTCATTTTCTCATAGGTTCTGTATTTCTTGGAATCATTCATTTTTGCTAGTTGGGAAATTTGGATCAAAAAGTTATAAACCTAAAATGTAGCAGAAATTTGAAATTAGAAGCATTTGATAGGGCAATTAAATCCAGACTCTTCCGAATGAAGTGTCTTTTTCACATTTGGCAAATAAGTAACTTTGCCCCCAAAACTTTAAAAAATATTTAATTAACACAGTTTGGAATAATGAGGAAATAAAACGTGTTTGTGCCTTAAAAATGTAGAACTTGCATATAGTTTCATTTTGCAAAGCACAAAATATCAAAAGCAATTCACAGAATCGAAGGAATGTTATTTCAAGAAACTTTTAAATTAGAAAATGTTTGGCAGTCTTCTGACAGCAAAGAAAAATAGTAATATTTTCTCCAAAACTCTGTAGTCAAATATCACTTTCAAGCTCTTACAGTGCTTATAAAATAGGGACAAAGTAACCTTGAGGTACGTTATCATACATATGGTATACCATATATTCAACAATTCGGCAATTCAACACTCAACCATTAAGTTCAAAGATTTAATTAAGAAGATCGAAAAATGTATTCTTTTCCTTTTTCTCTTTTTCTACTACTTTAATTTCTTTTTATTTAATCACCATGTTAGATTAGCATAAACACAATTTTATGTATTCTCTGGCTCTCCCCTTCCTATGGAGAATATAAGATTTAAAGAAAAAGAACATCAGGCTGCTTTTTTCTTCCAATTGCAGCGATTCCACAGCAATTCAAGATACAGATAAATCTATACATGACTGTCTTGTTTTGAAAAGCTGAATTTAAACATCCACACACAGCTGGCAGGAGTGTAAACTGCTAAATCCAATGGAGAAAAATAATTTTACTTTACTTGGTAAAGTTGAATATATGCATACCGTATGGCCATTCCTGTGTATAATACTCTGGCAAAATTCCTCCTCCTGTGCACTGGGATGCATGCCCAAGTTCATAGCCATATTGTCCACAGTAGCAAAAAAAAACAAACAAACAAAACTGTAAATAATTCGAAAACTCCAATGACAATGGATAAAATAAATAAATTGTGGCATACTTAGACACTGGAACATTTTATGGAGTGGAAAATCAATGAACTACAGTTACGGGCATCAACAAGAAAAATTATTTAAAAAAAACAAATATTAAATGAAAATTTAAGTAATGGAAGAATACAATATGATTCCATTGACTTTAATTTCAAAAACAGGCAAACCACATACACATTGTTTGGGAACACATTCAAATGTGGTAAAATTACAAAGAAAAGCAAGGCAATGATTAGCACCAAATTCAGAGTATAGACCACCTCTAGGAATGAGGGAAAGGGATGCAAGGTTAAGATCATTTGCATTCGGGTGATTTCTAAGATGCCTACCATGTTTTGTTTTTCATTGTGGGTGGTGGATACACAAGTGCTCAGTTTTTTGTCTTTATGTATTTTGTTTGTTTGTTTTGTTTTTTGTTTTGGGGTTTTTTTTTGTTTCGCTTTGGTTTTGGTTTTTGGTTTTGGGTTTGGGTTTTCATAACCGCACTCGGGTTTTGAGATTTACATATGTCACGTATTTCACGATGAAACAAGGAAAAGAAGGGGAAAAGAAATTAAATTTAGTCACATAACTGGTTGGCAAATTGCTACTGACTTTCTGATTGATTTCAAATAGCTTTTTAACTAACTTTTTGTCTTCCCCAAACCAATAAACAAGCAAACATGCAAAAAAGTGTGTATGTTAGGGGGCAGAGTGAATCAAGACAAGTATTAATCTTAATGGACAAGGAATTATATCTGAATTTGTCAGAACTAAATTACAATACAGATGAGAGTTTAGGGCAGTTGTTCTCAACAAAATTACAAGGGATCTCAGCCAAGAAAAGGACAGAAGAAGCTGAGAGCGATGATACTCCCTGAGGACAAGTGTCTGAATGGTTGGGGCGGGGAGAATATGAAAAAGTCACTCCCCTAATTATGTCATCTACTTTAAAGAATAACATTCTCTTCGTGCTCCTTTCCTTCATCCCCGCCAATCTCCCACTGCACCCTCTATAACGGCGTTAATATGTACACATGAACATTTTTTCTTTCAAATTGAAGAGCCCATCATCACATTTATTCACACCTTGAGCAGTTATTTACTGAGCACCTACAGTGTGCCAGGCACCAACTTTCCAAATAAAGCCGTGAACAAAACAAACAGAAAACCAAAATTCAAAAGCATCTAAATAAAGCAGAAGCCATGTATCTGATAGGATTAACACCACTGTTTGGTCTGTTAATGGAAAAACACATTTATTTGTTTTAAATTAAAATATTTAAGGTTTAGACACCCACATGGACACCCACAAATCTTTTGCTATACAGTCTAGTCCTTTGAGTATTTACATAATGAAGTAGGGATAAGAATGAGCTATCAATTATAAACAATAGGAAGGATGCAGCAATACACTCATTACCTGCATGTGATATGATCATGTATCTGGATTGGAAGTACACACGAGCCTTAGGAAACAGGCTCTCTTATCCCAGCCATATTGCAGGAATTGGGTTCCACATCCTTCTCTGACATGAGACCATGGATAGTTACAGGCCAGAGGAAGAGGCACTATTGGGTATACAGGCAAATGTGTGGGTCCACAGATTTTAAAAGTGAGCTGAGTTAAACTACAGTAGTTCCTGGTTTCTCATTATGTTTTAGGAGGAAAAATAAGGAAGAAAGGCTCCTAGTTGTCCCTTTTAGCCAGAATAATCATTTCAAGGGTGTGGCCAAATGCATACATCCACAAAATATTACATTCCTCTTCTGATTCCTTTGGCTTCCCCGGACCTATCTATCATCTAAATGGAGCCAAGATGGCAGCAAGAAAGTGTGAGTCTCAACAGCAGCCATGACAATCATATCCTTTACTAGAGAGGCAGCACCACGTAGAGGCTTGGAGCACCGACTCCATAGCCACACTGCTCGAATGTGAGTCCTGGCTCCACAGCTTACTGTGTGACTTCAGAAAAGATAGTTAACCTTCCTGTGCCTCAGTTTCCTCATCTGTAAAATGGAAACCATAACAATACTAGAAACTACCTCAGAGAATTTTAATGAGGATTAGATGACTTGACATTTGTGAAGCACCTATAGAAACGTAAGTGGTATGTGAATATTTGATAGTAATTCTTAAAAAGTTATACTTCACGAAAGGCTGTGTAATGATAGTGAACAAAATGTTTAAGCATCCTTCACCTAATTGCCAAGGTTGTTCCTGTTTTGTTTTCTCTTGTTTTGGTATTAGCATTAGGGTTAGTTCTTTTTTTTTTTTTTTTTTTTTATTCCCAGGAGAACTATAAACAATCTTAAATACTGATTGAACCGGGAGAAAGCCTCAATTATTAATCTAGCCTTATTCAGTCTGATTTTTCCACTGATTTCTAACAAGATCCTTATCTCAGAATGGAAATCACTGGTAAGTGTTGTGATGGAGTATAGTTATTTTACATGTGAATGGTGCACATACTCTTTATTAGTAGTGCCCACAACCAATTGTGTGTGGTTCCAGAGAAAGTCTCCTCACCCCCAAAGCTGACTGATGCACATACCGAACATGTAATCACAGGTTGATTCTCTACCTCCTCCTTACTGTAAGTAGGCCAACAGAGCTTGGGATGAATTGAAAACATACATCTACTGATGGTAACTATACTCAGCCTTTTCTTAAAACAAGCCTGATCATTTCCCTTCCTCCAGGAGCATCCAAAGCTGTTCAAATTCCCCTTCGTGTTTCTATTTTTGTAGACTGTAGAACAATGGGTAATCAAACTTTATCAAGATAAACATGAAAAAGTCCACCTGCTTGAATCACTCCCATGAGCCCATATCCATATTTTTAATAGAAGCCAGTATAAATAAGATAGGTAAAACAGGTCATATATAATTCCAATCCCATTCATGAGGGCCCCCTCATGACCCAATCACCTCCCAAAGGCCCTGCCTCCTAATACCATCTCACTCTCACTGGGGGTTAGAATTTTAAGATATGAATTTGGGGAGACACATTTAGTCCATAACAACTGTTTAAGCACAGGCCCCTTACCATCTGAGCACTCCATTTCATCCCTTCAACCTGACATGTACCAGGTCTCATAAACTGACCTCAATTTTAGGAAATATTGTAAAGAATTGGTCACTGTGTTATAAGCCTAATTCAATCTAACTCCCTTTAAAACATCGCATATTACAAACAAACTTGCTAACTGCTACAGTAATCAGTGTTTCACAGTTGCACCCTTGGAATTAGGCTTCACAAAAATTGTGATGTGTCAATTAGCAACATGATACCAATAGTGTGCATTAATAGAAAAGCAAATGCAAAATGGTTAACTTGCAGTCTAACTGTTTTAACATTACATACTTAGAACACATTAGCACAGAACACCTAAGAGTGTATTTTACTTTGAAATCTCCAGGCAGTGTTAAGGCATTTTCTTCAAATACAGTTTCACTGATCACAATTTTATTGATTAGATCATGTTCTTCCCATATGAACCATATCCCAATGCATCTTCTGAGATTTCTAATATTGGTTTCTGTAGAAAAAGGGAAAAATCATAAAACATTAGCAAAATAACATGAGAATCTTTATTAGATTTTTGGGTTATTTTCTTCATAATCTTTTATAGTTTTTCACCCACATCTGAGTTAGCAGCGTTTAAAAAAAAAAAAATCATATTGTCTGCAGGGAGTCTTTCTAAAGCATTCAACTTAGTTTTCCTAGAAACAACCATTTTCCCTTCCAATTCTTATTTCATTAGTTTATGTAACATTTAATGCCATTACATAATTACAATAACAACTAGCATAAATTGGTTTGGAAACAAACACAACTGATTTTTGGCAAGCCCCCAACACTGACTGGTGGGAGCAGATATGTAGAACTTAAACTGGAAGGAAGCCTGTTAGCTCTAGTGAATACTCTGTGGCTCTGGGTCAGTGTGTTTTACAGAGGGAAGAGAGAGTTTGGGTTAATGCACTGAAATGAGAAAACATATGTTCAAGGTAACTGTTCTGTCAACCTCATTAACTACTAGAAAAGTTCATCTCAAATAGAATATTAACATTTTAGCATTGTTACCTTATTAAGTGACACAGAGAAAGTTGTAATAATGGTATTCTTTACAAACATAATTTTTAAAACAAAATTGTATTAGAATCTCTTGGCTCAAAACAAAGAGGTTCAATGGGACACCTAGATGGCTCCATCAGTTGTGTCCAGCTTCAGCTCAGGTCATGATCTCACGGTGCATGGGTTGGAGCCCAGCATCGGGCTCTGTGCTGACAGCCCAGAGCCTGGAGCCTGATTCTGTGTCTCCCTCTCTCTCTGCACCTCCCCGACTCACGCTCTGTCTCTCTCTCCTTCAAAAGTAAATAACCATCAAAATCACAAACAAACAAACAAACAAAAACAAAGAGGCTCTAGGTCTGGGGCAGCAATATTAGCTCTATCCTGTCCCCAACTCAAATTTGCAAGCTGACCATAGGCAAACCATGATACAGACAAATTTTGTTTCATCTGTTTTGCCCTCCATCTGTTCTCTTTCAAAAACCATTATTTTTATCACCCTTATCATTTATTACTTCTTTCAGTCCCCTGATCAATATTTTAATATGCTTCCTGGCTGGTCAAATGCCCTTAACTTTTACATCCAAAATTCTCCTCCTCAAAGTTCTCCCACATCAAAGCTTAGCTATTCCGTTTTAGCTCCTCAGATTCTGTCTTTGCCAGGTTAATAGGTTAATGGTTAACAAAGTATATCAGCATGAATACATTAATGTCAATAACATGAAGATGTAGCATGTGCTTGTGAGTCAGTGTACTACCCTATGATGATAGCATATGGATTTTAATAGAAATATTATGGAGATAATCTCTCACCCGAAAAGGTGTGATTAATGGTAGGGATCTCTTATCTTTAGAGCTGACTTAGTTCCTTGTACCCAAGATATATGTAAAATTATCCCTACCAAAGAAGAAGGGTGACTTCACAAGCTGCATCTAAAACTCAAAAGCACCTTTATTTTATTTTGATCTAGAAAGTCAGTCTGTGTATGTGTGTATGTATGTGTGTGTAGGTGTGTGTATTTTTGGCATACTTGTTAAAGTATAAGTTTTCAATGGAAAAGGAGCATGCTATATATAACTTCTAGAGGAGTACTGATCTCATTTTAGGTCCAGCCAAAGAGGTTATTCTTAGTAGAATAGTTGGAGACACACCCTTATGAACAGGCACCTAGTCAACTATAACCCACAAGCCACTGACACCATGTTTCCCCCCAAAATTAGAAGCAAATATTGAAGCAAACAAACCCCCCAAAATGAAAAGCTCTCCTATTCCTGAAATCATTATTATACTATATGTTAACCAACTTGGATTTAAATTAAAAACAAAAATGTAAAGCTCTCTACTCCTATATAGTTTGACTGAAACTCTTCCCCATAAATCAGGGGTAGGAAGACTTCAGCCTCAGGCCATTCCAGTTCATGGCAAGTACAGTTAAATGTTCATCATCCCATTTATTCAGTAATTCTTAAGCATTTCTCAAGCTTCCTATTTTCTTCCTTTTGCTTTTAAGTTACACTAACTGCATTTTTAATCTAAGAAAAAAATAATTCCACAAATAATTTTGACTGAGGCAATGTCACTTTTGCAGGTTTATCATTACCTCCTTAAAGTAGAATTATTTTTTAAAGTTGTTTTCAATCATTCAATTATTTTTAATAAAATTTATTACAGATTTTTATACCATCAATTTTGTTTTTAAAATATTTGTCATTTAACATTTTCTGTCAGAAAGTTCTAATTTAACTAACATACCAAAAATATGCACATGCCTATTTATATGGGCTTTCTAAATCAAAATAAAATAAAAGTGTTTTTTCCTAGCTTTAAATGTAATTCCTGAATTTTCCCTGGTTCTTTAGTGAGATGGTTTTGTGGTATACCTTCTATGCTAGGAATTAGGAGTCAGCCCTAATGATTGGGTGCCTTCCAAAGTATGCTTCTGAACTTAGTTTCTACAGTTTTGGACTCTTAAAGAAAGATTATATGTTTCTGTCAGTGTAAGCTACTAAAGAGAATTGTAGAGTTGACATTTTCTAAAGCCTCTTTCAAAATGTATTGACACTGTGGTTGATAGCCTGTGTTACCAATGGTTTGTAAGCAAGATTTACAAAGATCACCGATTATATACACAGTTCATTTTAGAAGACTATTTAAAGGTTTTTGAATGGTAAAAGAGGTAGATTTCTAAAAATATTTAATTAGAGGCTCTTCCAATACAAAGAGGCAAGTTAAAGAGTTCCATTGATCCAGATTTCTGCATTCTATCAGGGTCAGCCTTTCTCTGATTGTTTCATTGCGTAAATAAATTAATCCTTGGAAAATCAGAGAATGACAGCTAAAGGGACAATTACGTATAATTACGCCAATTAACTAAGGTGTTGCCATTTTTTTTGCGCCTACCATGAATAACAATACATTCATGTCTCCCAAGATGAGGCTAGAATCTTAGAAATAGTAGTCTTTTTCTTTCATGCACACACCTACACTGTTAAAGTGAATTGGATTTAAGAAGATTTCACTGTAAATAACATTTGGAATTTTTGTTTTCTGTTGTTGTTTTTCTCCAGTGTGCCTCTATGTTTCCAGTTTGGCAGAGCAATGGGTGCAAAAGGTGTTGGGGAGACTAGAGTGAAAATGACTTTGAGTAAAACAAAATTGGAATTAAGAAAAAGATCAAAGAACCATAATCTTTGGGTTATGAAGAAACTAAGAAAATATGGCTCCCCTTAGAGATCTTATATTCAAGTAGGGAGACCCAGAAATAAACAATGGACATAATAAGAAAATAAATTAAATTGGGTGTTGTAAGATGATGAGTGCTTAAAAAAAAAGTAGAGCCAGGAAAAGATTAGGGGAATTTGCAGCTTTAAATGCATTCTGCAAAGAACAAGGAAAAACAATACTTAACTTTAATTCTTGGGGTGGAGATAGAAGGGTTCGGAGGTCCTGGCAAAAGAGCCTTAAGAGAATTTTGGGTAAGCCCTTGCTCTTAACTAAATAAGGAGAGAAATAACCATTCATGCCCTCCTCTTGCTTTCCCTTTACCCATTCAGCAAATACTGGCAACTCTCTTAACCTCAGTCCTCTGTACAAACAATACTGAAATGGTACAGGCATATCAGTGAAGATCCACTTTTTGTATATTTATTTTGAAAACGTATAGACACATACAAAGAAACCCTGTATCCAGGATCTTCTCACTGCGAGGCATTGTGCTGGCTATTTTCCCACACAATACTTGTACACATGTCCACTCTAAGGGTAGTTCTTGAAAACAAGCTCTCTGTGTTATACATTTCTGTATCTTACTCAAGAATTATTTGTTGACTGAATAAATGAACTCATTCATTCATTCATTCATTCTTGAACATTGGATTTGGCCCATCAAATATCATGCTCCAAAGGAGACAACATCAAGTTCAATTCAGAGTAAATGTAACAATTTAGAGGCAACTGGCAGTTATTTTCCATTCCCATGAATCTTAAACCAAGGAGAAAAGACTTCGGAAGAAAGTAAGTTTCTCCTCTCCTTTGCACTCTCTTTGCATGGCAAGCAAGGATCATATGTATTCTTGATCTTGCTTTATGAACACACAACCTACCTGGTTTTATATATATATCCTGCACATATAAGGATGTGTGTGGTATGTAGAAGATTCTATGCAGAGAGAATTTCAGATACTTTGATAGTAAAATGGCCACTTTTATGGTTCAAAAATTATCACAGTTTCTTCAATTATAATTTACTCTTATAAAATAGAACACGTTGAGAAGCTGGCTCAATAGATATAATAATATAATTTAGTATCTTTGTGACAATAAGAACTTAGATGTTGGCAAATAATCTAATCATAAATATATTTCAACGTTATTATATTGTTAATAATAACAATAACTAATATTTATTGAGTCCTTGTATGTCATTTATGACCTTCAACCATTTACATATATTATCTCATTTAATTCTTAAAAACAACCTGGTAAGGTCACCTGAGTGGTTCAGTTGATGGCGCTCAGGTCATGATCCTAGAGTCATGGGATCAAGCCCCAATGTGGGCTTTGTGCTGAGCATGGAGCTTGCTTGGGATTCTCTCTCTCTCTCTCTCTCTCTCTCTCTCTCTCCCCTCTCCTCAACTCATGCTCTCTCTTTTCTCTCTCTGAAATAAAAAATATATATATTTAAAAATTTTTTAAAAACAACCTGGTAAAATAGATATTATTAATATTTTTCTTTTAAAGATGAAGAAATTGGTAGGTAGAAGGGTGTCCATGATTTCAGGCTAGTATACAGGACAGTTGGGACCCCTGAGATGGATTTTTATTGCTCTAAATTCCATTCTTCTTTTTTTTAATTAACTAATTTATGTATTTAGAGGAGGAGAGAGAGAGAGTGTGTGTGTACACATGAGCAGGGGAAGAGCAGAGAGAGAAAGAGAGTGAGAATCCCAATCAGGCTCTGTGCTGTGCCCAACATGGGACTCAATCCCACAAACAGTGAGATCATGACCTGAGCTGAAATCAAGAGTCAGATGATCAATTGACTGAGCCACTCAGGTGCCCCTGTAAATTCCATTCTTTAAACATCAGTATATGTTGTTTGTACTTTACTAAATAGCTATGCAAATGCAAGCTATTTTATAGAGCAGCTGAGAAAGTCGTGATATGCCTTTGAGACTTCAGGAGAACTCGAAAGGGATTACTTAATCTATATTATACTCTCAATTTTCTATTGTCTCGAGCTGGCAATATGAGAATAATTCTTGTCTTTTGTTTCTTCTCCTAGCAATCAGAACAATAGCAACTTTGCATTCATTGAATCTGATGCAACCGAAGAAAGTAAGATTTTTTTTAAGTACATTTTTATAATTTATGGGGTGCCTGGCTGGCTCTGTCAGTAGAGTGTGCAACTCTTGATCTTGGAGTTGTGAGTTCTAGTCCCATGTTGGGTGTAGAGATTACTTAAAAAAAATAAAATCTTTAAAGTACCTTTTATTTATTATTTTATTACTTTTTACTTATTAATTTATTATTATTTCTTTTTAAAGATTTTCCAAAGGAGGATTTGGTGCCTTGGAAATGTTCGGATTTAAATTATTTAATTTTCTTTAATACATTCATGTTGACAAATTCCAAATGACTAGTAATCCCTTATAAAATCAGCAATACTGTTCGACCTAGCTTGGCAGTTTTTAGGTAACAAAGATACAGGATATTCCTAACAAGTCAAAATGAAAATGAAAAATATATGAAGTGTTTTAAAATTCTAAAACTCTGAATCTAGTTTAGCTGATACTGTTTGTACCCTAAAATACATCAAATATGATAGTACACCCATGAAGTTCTGCTGAAAAGCAATAGTTCATCTTACTCAAGAAGATTAAAAGACACTGGAGAGGGTTTCTGCCTCCAGGATCAGAGCTGCAGTGCCCACCCAGGGCAACTCCGTAAAAGCTGGCCCTCAGGGGGGTTTGTCTTAGAATCTACCCACCTTCTGTTTCTTAGGGCACTGTCAGTCTAACCTTTATCTACCAGCTGTCTCCTGTTGATTCAGCACTGCCAGATTAGTATACTCCCTGAGAAGGAAATATTGAAGAAACTCCCATTTGGGACAGAATTCTGTCTCTGTATGAGTTTTACCAGGCAGTGTGGTGATTACTGGTGCTTTGCACTGATTTTTTTCTAGCTGTAGTCCTCATTTGCTTTCCAAAGTTCCACAGGGAACCACAGCCTTTTGGGGGGAAAGGGGACCTCTTCTAATCCTAATATCTTATTTGCATATGCCATGACCCCAGTTTGATGAGGTAGAGAGCATATTCACAGATAATGATTGGTGGTTACTTGAATGTTCTTAAGCAGACAAATCCAAATGTGATTCACCACCACCAACTGCATCAGCTTCTAGGTTAAAGAAAGGAATCATAAACCCTCACTGGCCCATCCATGTGAATGAATCATTATATTAATGGTCTCTTCAGCTGGTTAATAGTCAAATACCAGATACTATAACCTGTTGAAGCTCTTTCAGAATTCCAGTCAAAACTTGGTCTGCTAGAAACTTATTTCTATTCCACCTCTACTTTGGTTTTATGTCCAGGGTTTGTGATACAGCATGGAGTTCCCAGGAAATTGGATCAACCTATCTAGCCCACTGCTGAATTCCCTTACTTGCCCACTTGTAGAGAATTAATTCTGTTATCAGAGAATGATATCAAATAATATCTAAGGATTCCTTGATGGCAGAAGGAAGCAATATCTCATGCTCTAATGCTCTTTAAGACAGAGAACTTTCACCTGGGGGCCACAGGTTCTGTGGGAATCACTGGGCCATCCCAGATAAAATGTGTCTTCCCAAAATCCATTCATGATATCAGTAGCTGATTCAGCACCTCACCTTTGTTTCTCTGATCCTGAGTTAGCTGGTTAATCCTGATCAGCCTCTCCTGTTTATATCTTGCTGCCTGCCCGCCATTTCGACTACAGTCCCTTCACACCCTCCATTATCAATGTTTAATCCCCCGGTCCCAACTCGCATCTGATTTCATAACTTAAAACCCTGATAATCTTGACAGACTCTAGTATCTAGTATCAATGTCTCCATCGTTTCTTAATGCTAGTCCCTTCCCATCTCTAGCATCTCACTGGTTCCTACTAAGGCTTCAACTAAGTCCCTGTTTATAATACTATGTAAGTGTAAATAAAACCAAAATAAGTCTGTCTCCCTTTTCAGATAGAATTACAAGACTTATTTATTAAGTATGTCTCTAAGGATACATTCATAAAACGGAAATTGCATTCATGATTCTGCAGAAAGGACTTTCACATTCATTGATTAATTCAACAAACAATTTTTGAGCACATACTCTATGGCAATTATTTTAGATGAACATACATTAGACTTCAAAATATCTCATTCTTTTTGCCAATATTAGGCATTAATCTTTCTTGAACACTGGGTATTGGAATAACCAGCTGCTACAGCTAATATTAGATGTGGGTCTAAACAATGCCCATTAAAATAGTCAGCTCGACCAGATAATGTAAGACATTAGTCATCTCTTAAACATTTAATATTGAAAAAGGGAATTCTCTTAGCTAATGCTAGAGGTTAGTATTTTCTTGAATATTTGATATTATAAAAGCCAACTCCTCTGGCTAATGTTAAGCATTAATAGTTTTTTAAATATAACCTATGAGTGATTTATCCATTCTGTCCATTACTCTTTAATTGCAACTGGCACATCCATGTGTAATCATTTAGAGAACACACAAAAGCCAGCAACAGACAATACGCAGGTATTTAACCACACCATCTTTCTATGGGTCTCGTTAATCCCTGCTCTTCTGTTTGCCCTGGGTTCTTAACACTGATTCCTTCCTCCTTGTTGTCATTGCTGTTTGTATTGTTTTTTGATATTGGGAGAAAATCTACATAGAATGAAGAGCATAAAATTCACTAATCTAAGTGTGCAAACAATGACTTTTTTTACACCCAAATAACCACCACCTCTTAGATGAAAAAATAGAATATTTTCAGCATCAACATTTCTAGGTTGTTTTCCATCCCCCATTCTTATCCTGTGAGCCGTCTTCCTCCTTATTTTGATATCCTGCATGGACTTTTATGGCTCGTAAACTTCAGCTTCCGTCATCCCATCCTATCTTGACTTGCTTTAAATTCTCTCTTGGATTAATTTAACTTGCAGCTCCCCATAACAGCTACCTCCCAGCCAGGAACAATTTGCTCTAAGTATTTTGCAAGCAAATTTCAGCACTGGGAACATCTAAGTATGTATAGCTAATTTAATATCATTTGCTTTTAAGTTTATACCTACATAATTTGGGGAAATTTTTATAAACAAATGTGTCAGTCATAGCTGGTCTTCCTACCACCAACAATGCCATCATGCACATATTCTCGGAAAACAAAGAAAATCATTCACATTCTCAAGGAGGATTTCTGAGCCTCGGGTGGGTACTGATTTCTCTTTGGACGATTGTAATTTACAGCCTATACTCACTCTCTGTAATGTTTTTAATCAGCCCTTACACTTTTATCATTTCAGACAGAAATGTCATCTTTTGTTCCAATTCAGTTTTGGTTTTACCTGGTCAAACTTTGTAATATACCCCCTTGTTTTGAACATTGTTATATGAAAAATAAACTAACACATTGAAATTTACGGAGTGCATATGGAAATAGCTTAATTAACTGTCATTTAGGAGAACAAAAGTGCATTGGTTTGCAAGATTTTCCAAAAATGTATCCCCGTTAGTGGAAGTCTTACTTAAATAATACTTCTGTTTTTGTAACGGTATCAATTTCTCTATTTGTTAGACACTTACAGAAATACAGCAATACAGAAATACAAACCTTCACTCTAAACAGATTCTCATCTATTCACATTAAAGTAACTTCAGAAAGGCAAATTATGTATATACGATTATAATTCACATAACCAATTACAGTTTCCATAACATTAAAATAATTCTTCGTAACCGTTATATACATAGAAAGTATTAGGCCTGAATGTTAAGTACTCAAGTGTAATTATGTAAAATAACATGACAATTGTGAAATCTGTGTTATTTTAACCAATCTTAAAGAGATAATTGTATAATCAATATCTTAAGTTGATTATGGAACTATGATGACAATTGTGAAATCTGTGTTATTTTAACCAATCTTAAAGAGGTAATTGTATAATCAATATCTTAAGTTGATTATGGAACTATCAGCTACCTGAACAGACTTAGATGATTGGCTGAATCAACTTGTTTCCTCTGATATAAATTGAAGTTAAAACCTATGTTTGAAAGCAAGAAATATAAAGAAAACCTAAGAAGCTTTTAGGAAATTAAATAAAAATTCATTGAAAGCATTAGCATTCAGTAATTACTCCTACCAGAGATCTGTTTGTTGTCTGTCTTTTATTATTTTTAAGATATTATAGATGACTGAGGGGTTGTGGGAGGGAGGATGGGCTAAATGGGTAAGGGGCAATAAGGAATCTACTCCTGAAATCATTGTTGCACTATATGCTAACTAACGTGGATGTAAATTAAAAAAATAAATTAAATTTTAAAAAAAGATCTTATAGATGACCCAGATGATCTTTGTATATATCCTTTTCTCACTGCTAAATGATTGAGAAAAAAATTCAACTTACATCTGAATGTGTCCACTACAGATAATTTTTCAAACACAATCCATATTTGGAATGATTTTCCATTGTTAAATAGATTTCGTAAATTACATTGCAACCCCAAATAGCAAAAATATAACAGGATGCTAGCTTCCAATGTGCCTTATAAACCAAGGTTGCTACAGTTAAAGTTCATAGGTTTTTCAACATTATTTCTGAAGTTTTTGCTTATTATTGTTTTTTTAACTTTTATGCCCATGACTCTTGGGTGAAGGATTTAAAATACCCTGGGTCAGTTTTGCATAGTTTCTCTGTGTGTGTTAATAATGCAAATATGTAATATGGATGGATACCTGCACAAGCACCTATCAAGATTAACCAGCTAAAGGTACTGATTAATCAAACACTTTTATCTAATGCAAACACTAAGTACCAGAGCTTGTCAGTTCTGACTTAGCGTAGGCATGACCTGGAAATTTATTAAAAAATGATGTTCCAGTCCCAGTTCTGACCAATTAAATTAGAATATTTTCAAGTAAGGGCCAGGCATTTGCATGTTTTAAAGACTCTATGGGTAATTGTAAAGTACAGCCAGGTAAAGAACTACTGAATTAAGTTAAAAACAAGAAATTAAACATAAGGCACTTCTAATTTTGATGTTGCATAAATTAAGTGAAAAATGAGTAAAATACTATAATTATGATACATCACCTTTAACTGTTTAATTAAAAATATATTATCTGTAGGGGTGCCTGGGTGGCTCATTCGGTTAAGCGTCCGACTTCGGCTCAGGTCACTATCTTACAGCTTGTGAGTTGGAGCCCTGCGTCGGGCTCTGTGCTGACAGATCGGAGCCTGGAGCCTGCTTCAATTCTGTGTCTCGCTCTCTCTCTGTCCCCACCCTGCTTGTGCTCTCTGTCTCTCATAAATGAATAAATGTTTAAAAAATTTTTTTAAATATATATCATCTGTTTCTTAAAGCCATACAATTTACATATATTGATAACCATAAGTGCACACCAAATCTCTTTAAGAGTAGAGACTGTCTCTTTATTATGACAAATAGTACCTAGTATATCTAGGTTTTTTTTTTTTTTAATTTTTGTAATGTTTTATTTACTTTTTGAGACAGACAGAGACAGAGCATGAGCAGGGGAGGGGCAGAGAGAGAGCAAGACACAGAATCCGAAGCAGTCTCCAGGCTCTGAGCTGTCAGCACAGAGCCCGATGCAGGGCTCGAACTCACAAACCGCAAGATCATGACCTGAGCCAAAGTCGAACGCTTAACCGACTGAGCCACGCAGACGCCCCTAGTTTTCTTAATTAAATAATAATCACTCCCATCTGATTCTACAGAGTACCACAGTGACACTTTCAAGGATACCAATAAATAAATAAATAAATAAATAAATAAATAAAAGGACTTTCTTCAAATTGCTTCTTTATTCAAAACCACACACATTGATCTTTCCCTCTATAATTTGTATTTTCTTAATTTCAAAACCATAAATGGAACTATCAGGTTAAATGATCATGATCTTTGTGTTCACTATAAATCTATTGTCATCAACAGCACCTTGGAATGCCATTTGTAGCAAATAATCCATATATTCATGTTATGTGTGATTATCAAATAACATATATGGAGTACAGATATTCTAAATTCTCAACTAAGGAAATAAGATAACCTGACATCAGTGGGATTACTTTATTAGACATCGGAAGGAACAAATAAAAGCCTGAAGACCTAAATCTTTTGGTTTATTTGTGAAATATTAATGATAATCTGTAATATACTATAATTCTTAAACTTTTCATAAGCATAGGCTCTGTCTTATTCCTTATTAAAATGTTGACCAGTACCCAGAGAATAGCAGATACTTAATAGATGATTGTTAACTTGGATTGAATATCTTTAAAATCCTAAATATAAAACATGATTAATGTGGTTAAGACTAGACTATGCATTTTCAAACATTTACAGATACATATTGTAAAAATCCAAAATGTCATCAATAAATTTGTATCATTTATCCCTTTTTGCTACCTTATAAAAGAGTTCAAAATGTTCTTGATTTATAAAACCTGTTAATTTTCCAAAGTCGAAGTGATGTTTAAATATATCTCCTTTTCCCTTAAAATTCGAATACTATAAGAAAATATAAATTACTATAGGAATCTATATTAAAAATGCCAAATTGCCAAAATATGAAATATACTTAATTGCAAGAGCCAAGTTACAGGCAATCTCCAAATTACTATTCAAATTATACAGAGATACAGGTTTAAAATAACAGATAATTGTATTTGTCTTGCATTCCTGCACCATTCTTGAGTTTTCACATCTCTAATGTGAATGGGATTATTGCTTCATTAGTTTCTTAAAATCCTGTAATCATGCTACAAAACAATATTTAAACTGAATTTCTCTTTCAAAAATTCAATACAATTAAGTCAATTGATACTGATGTAGCCAAATAGCAAAAAATAGGGAATAAAATTCTGAATGTTACAAGATCAGAACTTTTCACATGTTTTCAACTCATAACACCTATAAGACTGAAACATCTGGATGAAAAGTAAAAAATACAAATATTTCTCTACTACTTGTTATATATAATGTACAAAGTTAATGCAAATGTTCTCATGTTGAATTGAGCTTTTCAAATAATCTAAAAAGTTCTGGATTGTGTAAAACAGTATCGTCTGTTTTAGTTAACTTGAGAAGACTGTGTGTCTACTTTGGCATTTCAGATAGCTTTGTTTTTACATTTCTTGGTTGCAGAAGGCATTTGTTAGCAGTTCAGAAATTTTTTCTGATCTTCAAAATCATAACCACAAAATCTTTACTTTAGTGATAAAGTATACCTAGCTGTGGCCCTAGGTGTGGCCCCTAAAATTGAGAAGGATGAGTTTTTAGTTAGTAATGACTTAAAACAATACAAAGTTGGTAATCTTTAAATTCATTGGGATTGAAAAGTTTTCAATTATTCTAATTATACTCATAATTTGTTTCTTAATTTTGAAAGGAAGTGTAAGTGAACCCCTTAAAAATAAAATGCAATCTACTAATTGTGAAACTTTCTGGGATTTCCAAGTAAGTTGGTTTAAATGAATTTACATCTTCCAAAATTCTGATTACCGTAAAAATGTATATACATCAAGAATTAAATCTCGCAAACTGTAATCACAGAAAATAGTTACTTGTATGTTAGATTTCCACAGAAATATTGTTAGATGCCTAAAAAAGAGCTTTTTAAACACAGGAGTATTGCAGTGTTGACTTTAATTGGAAAAAAAATTGAGATAAATAACTCTCTCCTGCTAAGAAACCTGTGTACAGGTGGGATTTCCCATGATTCAGAGAGTGTTATGAACACTCACAGCACTCCTCCTCCCAGCCATTCTAACTTAAAGCAGAAGAAGAAGTTTTAAAGAAAAAGAAATTGATATATCTGTCAATCCTGGCCAAAAGTAATGTAAATACAGACTTTAAATAAAATTAGCAATAAGTTTTCCCCCTTTGAAAGTCTCATAAATGACCATCATAGAAAGACTAAATATTGTAAAATTTCAGATTTGGCCATTTATTTGGATTTGTAAAGCAAAAATATATAGAAAAAAATGTCCTTCGTATAAAAGACTAGCAAAAAGAAGAGTTAATCCTTTACTTTTTATATCATCTCTAGTCTGACAATTTAAGCAAAGCATGACAACATGAGTCATAAAGATAGTAAATATTAGCAATATCATCAAATTTGAATGCCGAATATTTTAACATTTGGACATTATAGACATCTTCTGGTAATATGGTGTTTCCAGTTGGCTTGTAAAATCACGAAATAGTGGTTATGTGCTTTCCACCAAATACTTACTGGATTATTTAAAACCAATTTAAAATTACTGTATTTGTAGTAAATGTTATGAAACCTCACTTCTTTTGACAATTGTTTCCGAGAATTCTGGAATTTCCTAAACCACAATGTGTAGAAGGACGTGCTCCTGAGTGGGCTCCTTTTCTCAGCTTTATGGTTGTTGATGAGGTTCTTTCCGAGCTCTACTATTTGCACAGGGGAGCCAAGTGTTCTTACTAAGTGCAGCGGGGTATGAGAGGAGGATCAGGTACTGCAGCTGCGAAACCTCTGCTCGGGCATGCGTTTTGGTTTACACACGGCCGGGTTAAGGAAACACTTCAACGATGTGTGCATTCATGAGTCCCGGGTGTAATGCATTTATCTCTGTTCTAAAACGATCTGTGCACGCAGTAATCCGGTTTCAATGTGAGAGTAAGTCACTGGGTTTTATTTATCTTTGGTTCATGTTGGCATGAAGCAGGCCCCTAATTACCACCGAGACCCATCGTGGGCAAGGAAAGTAATAAACAGTAATCACATCGCGTACACGTCGAGTCCCAGGGAGAGCAGAGCTCTCAGGAAGCCGCAGCAAGCGTGCGCTTCCAGGAGGGTGTGCGGCTCGCGGGGGTCTGCACGCGCGCAGAGCTTGTTAACGGAGGGCGTGCCGGAGGCGTGGCGCGAGGTGTCCGGGCGAGGCGCTCCGCGAGGCGGGCGGCGGTGGGCGGGCGGCGGGGAAGCGAGGCCGGGGAGAGGCAGCGCTGCGCCGCGAGCGGCTCCCAGCTCCCGCTCTCCCGGCCGCCGAGCCGAGCCGCCGTGGGCGGGGCCTGCGGTGATTGGCGGGCGGGCGGGGAGGTCGGAAGTACTTTGTTTTTTATGCTAATGAGGGAGTGGGGCTTGTCCGTATTTACGTTGAGGCGGGAGCCGCCGCCCTTCATTCACCCACATGGCCCTTCGAGGTGCTGCCGTCGCCGCCCGACCTGCGCCTTCGCGCCACTTCGCGCCCTCGGGCGAGGCCGAGGGGGTGGGGACGACCCCCGCCGCGTAGTCGCGGCTCGCGCCCCTCGCGAAGCTCCTTGGCGGGGCCGGCCGGTCGGCCGGCCGCACCCCCGGCCTGGGGCCTCCGGTCGTAGTAAAGCGGAGGCGGGTGGGGAGGCGGGAGCGAGAGCCCGCGGCGGGCGAGGCGAAGATGGTGGCGGCTACTCCTCCTGGTGAGTCTGCCCGCCCCTCCGCCGAGTGAGTGAAACCTGTTGTGTGCGGCCCCAGTCCGGAGGGAGGGCGGGCGGGCGGGTGGGGCGGAATGGCCCGGGGCAGCGTGGCGGCGGCGGCGTGGCCGGGGGCCGGGGCGGGTCTCGGGCCGTTGGCCACCCCTGCGTGTGGCAGCGGCGACTCGCTGCTCCCTCGCTTGCTTGCGGGCTGGCGGAGGGGCAGGGCAGGGCCGGGGAAGGGAGGGTGGGAGGGGGCGGCGTGCGCGAGGCGGCCGCGCCCGGGACCCGCGCGGACCCTGCCTGGGCCGGCCCCGGCGGGCGGGTGGGCGCGCGGCGCACACAATGGCCCCTCAGGGAGGGTACGCGCGAGGCCCGCGCCCCTTCCAGGGCTCGGGGTGCACGCGGGGCGCGGGGTCCCCGGGAAGGGAAAGTTTCTCCTGGGGGCGAGAGTTAAAGCGCCTCCAGAACAAAGCGGCGGCGGCAGCGGCACATGGGGCAGGCCGCGGGCCGGGAGGGGGCGCGCCCACGAGGTACCTGCGCGCTGGCGGGCGGCGTGGCGTGGGCGGGAGCCCGCGGGCCCCCAAACTTTGTACGCGCGAGGGTGGGCGGAGGGCGCGGGAGCTCGGGGCGGCGCGGCCTGGACGCCACCCCCACTCCGCGTGGGCTTTGTTAACCCGCGTGGGCAGTCCCGGGTGGGGCTCGCAACTTCCCGGGCCCTGGCCCGCGGAGCAGGCCCTGGCCGGCCTCGGTGACGGCGTGGAGCCGCCTTTGCCCGCCCGCTGGCGGGGAGCGCGGCGCGGGAGGGCCGGCCCGGCTCGGCGGGAGCGGCGGCCGCGCCGCCATATTCCTGCGGGGCGGGCTGCGCGGGGGTGAGGGCGGGGGACATGGCGGCGACTGCGCGCCGCCGCCGATTGTTCCCGGCTTAGGCCTCGGGCCGCGTGCGACGGGCACCGCAGTCGCGGAGCCCCCGCCCCTCTGGGCCGGGCTGGGGGGGGGGGCGGGGGACACAAAGGAGGGGCGGCGCGCCCGCGTCCCCGCCGCGCTCGGGCCTCGGCGCCGCCGGTCGCCGCGCGGCTGCCGCCGGGAAACGGGGTGGGGGGGTTGCCGCGTCCGGCAGGGCCCGACTCTGACCCACCGCCCTCTGGCGGCCGCTCGCGAAACCGCAGGGCCATGCACCCCCTTGTGCGACATGTGCTGCCGGCCCGGGCTCCATGAGCGAGGCGGGCACTTTGCAGTCTCGAGCGTTCCTGCTCCCTTTTCTACTCCTTAGCCGGAGCAAAGGGGACGGGAACTGGAGAAGGCAGACTCGTTCCTGCAGTATCGCCAAAAGAAAAAATTACCAACATGCCATCCGACCACATCACTTGAGGAAACAACTCTTTATCCCGGCTTGCAGCCACGAGGTCTTGGATGGGGGAGGGGTGGTAAAGAATAGTCCCTTTGCTGCTGCTGCTTTTCCCTCTCATTAGAACTGTACAGTAAAGGATTGCTGTGGATCATACTGGAGTATTTCAGGATCTTTTAAAATAAGACATGAATTTAATACCTGTGGGTTTTTCAACTTTATTCTCTTACACGTTTACACTTCTATACATTGTTGGTCTTTTAAACATTGCCAGTGTTGCTTGGCTATGTTATCCTCATTTTGGCAAATGAATGTAACTAATTGATACAAGAGCGTTAGAAATAAGCAAATTTAAATTTAAGTATGGGTTTGGAGGTGATAATAATTTTCAGCAAATATGTTTGTCTTTTATCCCTGTCTCCCCACCCCCCAACCCAGTCATACACGTGGACCTAACTGCACCAAAAGCTTTTCTAAGGATACTTGCAAGAAGAAAGTTTTCCCTAGTGGGTAAGTGTATTCTAATTCTTTTTGGTTAACTTTTTCTTTAAAACAATTTTTTTTTATTTTAATCATTTGAGTAAAATGGGATTGGGTTTTCAAATAGTGAAATAGGTATCTTGTATTTTGTTCACTTACCTTTTCTAAAAAATTAACTCTGTGGCCAGCTAATTTTTAAGTTAAAGTACAATGCAAATACCATAAAAATCTTTGGAAACTGGTATGCAGTTTATAAAATGTAATTTTAGAACTGCTTTAAGTTGGGTGATAAAGTATATCTAATTTGGAGTAAGTTTTCAAGGTTCAAAACAATTTAAACAGGATATTTAAGTTCTATAACAAGCTAATAACACTTGAAATGTAGTCTGAAAGGTAATTTTGTTAATTGATTTGCCAAGTATTTGCTAATTGGAAGCCAGAAGAAAAAAATGTTTTGCCACGTCGATATGAAGATTTCCTCTAAAAAGGTACATGTATGAATCAAATTGCCCTGTTAATTCTCATTCATATGCAGTCTAATCTTGATTTTTTTTTTTTTTTTTTTTTTTGAGTATGTCTTTGGGAACCTCCAGGTAAAGGAAGAGCCACCAATTTCTTTGACAGTATTAGATGGTTAAGATTGTCTTGTGAAAGAGATTTTTTTTCTACTTTTAAGGTGTAAATGTGCTTGTGAATGAAATTCGCAGGTTTGAGATAAACTCATTTTCTCTTCCCCATTAGGAATTATGCTGAATTTTGTATGTTTTCTAGCCCTTAAAAGTTTGAGGTGTTCTTCTAATTATTTATTTCAAATTTAGCAGGAATAAAGAGAACATCACCTTGTGAGACTGAAGATTGTGACCAGTCAGAATAATGTCAAAGTGCTTACAGTGCAGGTAGTGATATGTGCATCTACTGCAGTGAAGGCACTTGTAGCATTATGGTGACAGCTGCCTCGGGAAGCCAAGGTGGGCTTTAAAGTGCAGGGCCTGCTGGTGTTGAGTGCTTTTTGTTCTAAGGTGCATCTAGTGCAGATAGTGAAGTAGATTAGCATCTACTGCCCTAAGTGCTCCTTCTGGCATAAGAAGTTATGTTTTCATCCAATAATCCAAGCCAAGCAAGTATATAGGTGTTTTAATACTTTTTGTTTGCAGTCCTCTGTTAGTTTTGCATAGTTGCACTACAAGAAGAATGTAGTTGTGCAAATCTATGCAAAACTGATGGTGGCCTGCTATTTCCTTCAAGTGATTTTTACTAATTTTGTACTTTTATTGTGTCGATGTAGAATCTGCCTGGTGTATCTGATGTGACAGCTTCTGTAGCACTAAAGTGCTTATAGTGCAGGTAGTGTTTAGTTATCTACTGCATTATGAGCACTTAAAGTACTGCTAGCTGTAGAACTCCAGCCTCGGCCTGTCTCCCAGTCAAACTGTCCAGTTACTGAACACTCTTCTATGGTTAGTTTTGCAGGTTTGCATCCAGCTGTGTGATATTCTGCTGTGCAAATCCATGCAAAACTGACTGTGGTAGTGAAAAGTCTGTAGAAAAGTAAGGGAAAATCAAACCCCTTTCTACACAGGTTGGGATCGGTTGCAATGCTGTGTTTCTGTATGGTATTGCACTTGTCCCGGCCTGTTGAGTTTGGTGGGGATTGTGACCAGAAGATTTTGAAAATTAAATATTACTGAAGATGCGACTTCCACTTTAAACGTTCCAGAAATGTAAAGTATTTTTAAAACCTTTGTAATTTTAATTTTGAAATTCATCTATACAACTTTCTGTTTCTTAAACTGAAGTTTTGTCATAATTTTGTGCTAAAACATTCTGAGGTTGCATGTCAGGATTATAAGTTTTTACTATATTGGAATAGATTTATTAAGTATTTGATTTTAATCGTGTCTGTGAAGGAAATTTATTTTAATAAACGTATGATAATTTGTGAAGTTGGGAGATGCCTTTTTGCTTTTTTAGAGTTGGTATTTGCGCTGTCTTCATCCAAAAGTTAATAATTGCATTGCTTGTGCATTGTTTATTTAAATTTGGTGAAAATACTCTGTTTAAAGCAATGTATTAAGAAAGTTGTGGGGTTTGGTTGCTTTTTAAGCATGTTAACTGACATTTGGGGAGGGGAGGTTGTCTTGTTTCTAGTAATCAAATACTGTTTTACCAGTACTGGTGTTCTTAATGTATAACTGTTAACTGGTTACGTACTAGTTTTCTTAGTAATTATCTATGCTGTATAAACAGTTAGTGGTCCTTAGACTGTTGTTAACTTTCTGGAACTTAAAAAACAGGAGTTAAAAAGAAGACACGCCGACGCTAAGCAGAGTGACAAGTGTGTGTGTGTGGACATGTCTCATGCCAAGAGTGTAGGCTGGAAGTCTGAAGTTAGGTTTTCTCTAATGCTGTAATACTATTAGTACTTCTCCCTTCATAAACCGGACTTTTGCAACATTGATAGTTGGTCTAGGCATATGTGACTTCAAGTCCACTGGAGTGGAACCTAAGAAGTGGCAGTAACAGTATTTTATTCAACATTTCTGCCTTTTCTTTCATGTGTTTGTGTCTAGCCTATGTTTTCACCTTGTAGAAGAATGTGGGTTAACTTGAGAATAATCAGATTTTAAAGGATCCGTTGTTAAAATTGGATCCAAGCTAAATTTTTGAAGGAAAGCTGTAATATGGAGTAAATTTGCCATAACTTATTTATTACACCGTGTTATAAAATAGATTATGTAAAATCTGAACATGGAAAGCTTAACTGCTAATGTATCCCTTTTTAAAGAAACTTAGAGTTTAATCATGGATCCCTGAATAGAAAGGTAAGAGTTTCATAGTTCTGGAGTGATTATTAAAAGGTAACTTTTCAGAGAGAAAATACAAAGAATTGTGCCACGATTAATAAAATGAGGATCTAATTGTCCTTTACTTTGAGTTCTTAAACCTTTTGAATTGAAAACCTTAAAGTGGTTTTGTTTTGATCATTTAATGACAAATACTGCTTTAAATGTTTTTAAAGCCCCATAAGGTTAGCATGGGTTATAGTAGTCTCCAGAAAGGTGTGCCATGGTGATTAGTGAAAAAAGTGGTATTTACTCTACCAAACCATATAATTTCATTTTAAAGCTTTTAGCATTACTATTTAATATAGAATAGTGATAAGACATTTACAGGATTTCTTTTACATGCTAAAATGGAAGTCAGATTTTAAATAAAATCTTAAATGGTTAACTTTTCTCCCTAGATGCTGAACCTTTGTAGTATTTGTGTTCAGAACTCAATTGGACTGTAACTAGACTTAACACATTTATTAACTTGTTTGGTGGGTGTTTTCTTGTGAGGTTGGCAGTAGGGCTGAGGTTGTCTAGAGTTCACTAGGAATTGCATTTTATTTGTTTCTGGTTTTAAAATGCGTGGCAAAGTTTATGTTCATGATTCTGTTAAGATTTTCTTAAACAATACAACATAGTTTTCAAGTAGCACTAACAAAAAGCCATCTAAATATAATTAGCCATTTTGAGATACAAATAATTTGAACACCTTGATTATAGCTCATAATTGCCTGCCTTCTCTAATTGACCGGGGAGGGGGGAAGCTCTAACCTTTTTTTGTATTTTGACCTTGAAATTGTTAAGAATTGAGTATTAGGGTACTATTGCTTGAGTTTTGATAGCTTTAAGATTATTTTCAGGAAAAATAAGTTTTTCTATTTTTTTGCATGTTATACATGTATGATTCTTAGCCTGTGTTTAAAAGGAAAGCACTTACAGCTTTATGAATTTTCAAAACTGCAAAGTAGTGGTGATTTTACTAAAAACTTTGAGATCTTCATTTTACAGGCAGACCTGTCTAAACAGAACAAGCCAGAGTTGGGTTTTTCCCTGTAGTTTGAAGAGCCCTACAGAATGATTCCTGACAAAATGCAACCTGCAATTGCCTGGAGAACAATTCAGTATTATGTTAAAGTTTATTATGTATTTAGTGAAATATTGTTCTGTTAGAAGTTGACAACTATGGTGTAGTTGTCTAGCATTAGAAAACTAGCCTTTGGGCTGAGTAGTAAAGGTAAGGAGAGCACAAGTATACAAAGGCCAGTATTTGGTGTCCAACTAAAAATAAGATCATCATGTCTACTTGAGTCTGCAGATTATCCTTTGCCTTAGAGGTTGTTTAGCCTACATTGTTTTTAAAGTCTGAATTAATATAGTTTTCTGTTTTTATGAGTTCAGTTCCAGATGTAATATTCCTCAAGAGTTTTAAAGGATAACTCAAATGGATGTATCCCATGAATTTTAAGACAGTAGGAAAATTGTTAAGGCTTAATTCTCTTTCCAGTAATTTCAGCAGGCATAGCATTCAGAGGCCTACTTCTGTATTTGCAATTTAGTCATGCTGTTTGAGTTGTTTGGTGCGTTTAATGTAAACAAATAAAATTCCATATTTTAAGACTGTTTGTTAAGAAATTGTCCAGAATGAGCATATTAAAATAAAAATTTTAAGGTCATTCTTAGTTGTGGCAGTTTCTCTGGTGTTGTTTGTTATTATAAATTGATCCAAACATCTTTGCTTATCAATTTAAGGTAGTTGGGAAGTGGAGACAGGTCCTGAGGTGATTTACTGCCTCTATTAGTTTACTTTACTAAAGCATTTGTAGTATCTATGGCAGCATTTGTGTCTTAGTTTTACAGATGAGGAAGTGAGATCAGCAGTATTTATTTGCAAAGATCTAAGACCAGTGGAGTCTGGATTAAAACCCAGGTCAATTAGTCGATAAAAAGAAAAAGGTTATCCTCTACTATTTTGAATCTGACAATGCTTAAATCACATTTGAATTTGCTTGATTTGGAGATTTGGGTTCCTAGTATATTCTGCTCGGGGCTCCCAAGTACAATTTTTTTTTTTTCCAATCACAGATCATAGGCACTTAAAATCCAGCTAGTTAACTTGTTAATTTAAGTAGGAAGCATCTTTATTTTGTACTTACTGGGATCTTGTCCACATGTTAATAGTTTTGTTTTTGTTTTTGACCTATTGATACATTGAAATTTAAGAGAGGAAGCCAAAGTGTGTAGTCTTAAACTGCTTTTTAGTAAATATCTAAATATTTGCTGACAGGGTTGAATGTTTTTTAATGGGTTTGTATTATACTTAAACCAAATTAAGATCTTCAGCAGTTTGTCCAAATTGTAGTGTTTTTATAATAAGATGAAATTTAAGATTTTTAAGATATTTTGCTTGTGGCCAGTAAAGCAATTCTAAAAGCAGAAATTCCATCCCTGTGCAGTTTTGAGTACTTGAAAAAGTAACTAAATTGGCAATGTAAATACAGGTTTAGTCATTAATGGGGCAAGTATTTATGGCATAGAGGTAAAAACAAAAAATCCTGGGGTTGATGGCAAGTGGTGCCAAATATATTCAGTGCAATGTTTCCATTAATAACTGCATGCCTAAACTTTAAGAGTATGTACGCTTAGTAAAAGAAGATGAGTACATACCTGTTTACATGCTTGTTTATAAGATGTATGTATTCTATGAAATTGTTTCGGAAACTATAATGTTCACCTGAACTTAGACTAAAAGACCTAAAGACATTAAAAGGTTCTTAAGTTCCACTGATAAAACTTTAAAGGAATCATTTTCCTTTACTTGGTTGAGGTGTTATCTGTATGGGAATATAGACGTACAGGAAGCTGGGACTGGCAAGAGTAGATGAAAATTACTTATATTCAGGTTGAGGATGTATGCTTCTTGAACTATTAGGTACCTTAAAAGTCCAGTTAAATTCCTCAACAGATTCAATGCAAGGGCCATGTTCAGTGAACACTACTGGAATCTAGAGTGGTTACATGTTGAGATCAGGTTCTTCACCACAGGTGGGTTTTCAAAACAAAAACATGAATTCAGGTGTATAACAATCTAGAAAGCGAGTAGGGCTGGATGCTAGGAAGACCAGCATTTTGAGAAACTGGTTGGTTTTGGTCTATGTATTGTAAGAACATTATAATGAGCCATATGAGTGCAGCACATCAAAGCAGTACCTCAGAATTTGTATGGAGGTGAGACTAAATAGGAATAGAGAATGTACATTTTGTGTTTCATACAGGTTTTATGGCTATTTTGCTTGGCATAAGCCTTTTAGCTGGTGCCAATCTTACATTTGCTTCTGAATCCATAGGATTTTCCTTCCAACTCGATGTAGTAAATAGTAACCCCTTTCTGCCCCAGTGATAAGCCAACTATGCAGTTGTTTTTGGATCTCCTTAGGGGTTGAAGTTTGTATTCACACTGGTCTACAGATCATTCTTGACAAATGATTTCCTAGCCCTCCAAAGAATTGTCTAATTTGTGCCATCTCATGTTCTTTGATCTATAAAATTCTAGGTTTACATGGAAAAGATGTAGTTTCTGCCATTCATTTTCTGAACATTTCTGAATGAATTATTTTCTTTACTGTTAATGATAACATTGTAGGGGCTACTTTTAAAATGTGGAACTTAAGCCCCCAGCTCATTCATTAGTCATCTTTGTGCAAAGACCTTCAAGTGCTCTACCTCCCTTCATCCTTACTCAACTCTCCGAGCATCCTGATGGCTGACTTTCTTCATGGACTTTGCGCTTGCTCTTCCCTTAGCTTGGAAAAACCCTTTCATATGGCTACATGATAACTGTTTCCAGTCTGCACGAATAGATGAAACTAGTTCTCAACTAAATTTTTTTATGTTTATTTTTGAGAGGGGAGGGGCGGAGAGAGAGGGAGGCAGAATCTGAAGCAGGCTCTAGGCTCTCAGCTGTCTGTACAGCCTGATGTGGGGCTCGGGAGCTTGTGAACCATGGAATCATGACCTGAGCTGAAGTCCTGCTCAAACTGACTGAGCCACCCAGGCGCCCCCTCGTAACTACATTGTTGATTTTCACTAGCTGGGTCACTTTTACTGATGGGGGACTAGTGGCTTCACTTGGGATTTTGTTAGAAATGCAGGATCTGGGGCCCTTTCCCAAACTTGAATTCGTGTCTTCTCTTGAAAATTATTTGCCCACCCACTCCTAGGATGCTCTGAAGGCAGGGATTTGTAAGTGTATTGATGCATAGTCAACGCCTGGAACAGTACTCAGCACATAGAACACCTAATATGTCTTGCATAAGTGAGTGGAAGTGCCCACAGGTGAATATGACTGCTTAAATGAGAGGCTCAGTAGAAGTTCACAGGAAAAACAAGACATTTGTCTGTTAGTCCATAATGGATTTAAAGGTAATCATTGTAAACTACATTAATGATAATCTATCAAATGTCTGTTGGAAAGGATTAGAGTAGTATGAGGTGGGAAATGAAAGCAAAAGATTACAGTATCTAGTAATCAGGAACAATGAAGATCTTAAAGTGTCTGAAGCTTTAAGAAAATAGAAAATCTTCCCTTCTGTGTTCCCTTTGTCTGGCAGTGTTTTGGTGATGGAAGTAAATGTTGAACTTCACAATCTCACAAAATGAGCAACTGATGTTCAGGCTACCAGGTTAAAGGAGTGCACTCGCCAAACTGGTGCCAAGGAAGGTAACCTTGATGAGAGGCTTTTAGTGACAGGTTAGTTCTCAGGATTTTGTTGCCTGAATGAAATAAGGCTCTGTCTTATAATGGTTTTTTAGTCCCTGTTCTCTGTTCTCCAATTTTAAATCCCCCCCCCTTTTTGTTTATCAAACAATTTAGCATTCAGAAAATGTCACCATGCTTACCAAAATACCATATGGTGTTCTAAGTTTCTAAGTCTTAAGTTTCACCACCAGCAGAAGGTGTCAGGAATACAAAGAAGTTTTTACGCTGGTTTACTGGGCTTTGGAATTCTGAGTTGTCTTTTTGACACCCTGGGACATAGCATCAGTAAAACCAAAATCTCAGGGATATTTGTGGTGTAAGAAGGGTCATGGTAGAGTTGCTGAAGGAAAACCAGGTACCTTCTCGGGTTAGTTTTAGGAAACAACATACAGAAATTGGTAATGGCAATCGATTTTCTCACACATGTCTGTAAGTTCATCTAGTTTGTGCGCCCCAGAAATATGCTGTAGACTCTGGAAGACTTCTAAAGTCACAGGTGGTACTGGCTAACTGGTTGAGAAATTAAGTACCTACTTAAGGAGCCCCAGGGTAGTATTTAAGAGGGAGACTTCCTGGTTCAAGTACTAGTTTCTCCCATTAGCAATATAGGCAAATTGTCTTTAATTTTCCCACCTTGGTCAGCAAGATAAATACCTGTTCTAATGGTACCAGTCCACGTGAAGCCTGGAACAACTCCGCATCTGCCCCACCCTCAAAACTGGTTTTTTGTTTTTTAAGCTTTGCTCAGTTTGAACAAATTTTGGTGTGAGACCCACTTTAGGTCGTCTGAGGGATAAAATCATGTTTAGACCTGATCCTTTTGCACCCGACTGGGAACGGGAGTGACAGCTTTCCATCCCAGAAGCACACAGGATACCTAGCAGAAGGGAAAAATAATTGTGAGTACATCCTTGCTGCCTCCAAACAGTGGGATTTCAGTAACGGGAGGGGTGGGAGAAGAAAGGGTGGGAGAATTATCAGGTAGATGACACCTTGAGCACGTGTGCAAGAGGCAGACCTTTAGCAGGCCTACGACGTCCTTCATCTGCATGTGGCTTGGCTGATTGAGTTGCTTCTAGGTCTCAGTTTACGGTCTCAGTTTACATGTTAGTCATTACCCTACTCAGGTCTCCATCTCTACCACTTGTTTCATTTCAAGCACAACACAGATTTATTATAGTTATGTAGGTCAGGGGTCTCAAAGTGGATCTCAGTTAAAATTAAGGTGTTAGCAGGACTGTGTTTTTGGAGGCTGTAGGACAGGATCCATTGCCTTTTCCATCCTCTAGAGCTCAGCTCTCCTTGGTTCTTAGACCCTTTTCCACCTCAGATCCAGCAGTTGTGGGCCAAGTCCACACGTTGCATTATACTGACCTCTGTCATCAGGTCTCCATCTGACCTTCTGCCTCCCTCTTACACTTTTAAAGACCCTTGTGATTTAAGGACATGGGGCCCACCCAGATATTCCCAAGTAATCTTATTCTAAGGTCAACTGATGAGCAGCCCTAATTCTTTACCATGTATACTATTGGTAGGTTCCAGGAATTAGAGTGGGGATATTTGAGGAGGACCACTCTGCCTACCATGAATCGCCAATGTCACTTTTGGGCATTGTTAATAGTCCCAGGCCTGTGTAACTACTTTGGATTTTATTCAGACTGAGCTTAAGTTAATGAATTAAGGAAAATACTTTTAAAATTTTGGTGAGAAAAAATAGACCTCAGACTATCTTAAGAATTTTCCTCTGCAGTATTTAAATGTCAGTTTATAGAGGTTCAAAGAGAACATGATTATTCAGAAATACAATAACTACCCCATTGTCACTCTTGTCTGAGTAAAACAAAGATTTTATCAGATGAAAAGAGTTCATAGTATATTTCTCACAAACCCATTCTGGAAAAAAAATTGTAGAACTGCGTCAGTCTACTAACCGATTATTTAAAGAAAGACTTCCAGGATGATAAAACCATGAAATAAATATTTATTAGCCAATAAAATATGTACACATTAAAGAACTACTGTAAGAAGTGAAGAGACAGAATATGAAGAGAGCATTGGGCTGTAAAACCTCAAAATTGGCAAAAACTAGGAAATCAGCCACTGGAGACAGGTAGAAGGTAAATAAACAATTTATCCTTCGGTTTAATTAGAGTACAGAAAATGTTTGATTGTTACTTTTATTTCAAAGCATCAACCAGCAGAATAAAAACACTAAACTTTGAAATTACTAGGAAACGTGCTTAAGAAAACAACCCACAAAGCTAAAGACATGAAAGAAGGAAACAAAAGCAAGACGATTTTAACAGAAATTCTCAGAAAACACTTTTAAGTAGTTTGCGTTTTAACTCAAACAGTTAAGTTTTATAAACCTATAAGCTTTGGTTATTTGTAGCCATAGGAAGTGAGGCAGGTGATGGTTTGGTCATGCTCAAAGGTAAGTCCTGGCCCTTACCTTACTGCTCTCTGGCCTGGCAATAACATCTGCTAGTATATGTGTGCTCCTTGAAAACAACAAGCAGATCTTATTTTGTATTCCCCAAGATGAGTGCAAAATAGACATTCAGTAAATATCTGTTGAATGAATCAAAGATCACTCCCAAATATAATTTTACAATTAGTGTATTTTCTGATTTATGGCAGTAGATTTCCACACTATCCTAATGTTCTTCATCTGATGCCAAATTTTGTCCAGAGTCAAGATTGTGCTTGCTTTGACGTAGAGGATAGAAAAAAGACAGTCTGTAAATGGCAGGGCTAAGGGCCAGGACTTCATATGTGATGTGTCGTGACCTGGTGGCTTCTGAGGGCTTTACTGATGTGTCATAATGTGATAAAAAGGGTTCAGAAGAGATTTCAGACAGAAGTTAACTCACAGTTTTCCTGCTTTGTAATTTAGGAAATGGGTCCATGACGTCAGAACCACTTTTTTTTTTTTTTTTTTTTTTTTTTTTTTTACTTTCAGTACTGTTCTCCCAGATCACTGGAGTCCTTGGGCAGTAAACTGCTCAATGAACTGACAAGTCTTTATGAAAGTATACATTGATAACTGGTGTGTCTTCAAGAAGACATCAGTGATTCTGGGATAAACTTAACATGTGTAAATTAGAATTAGTCAAATGAAGAAGTAACTGGTACTAAATAAAACCCTGAGCAAGTAAGTGCTCCCTGAGCTTAGGGACAGTGACTGATACCGTGTGTGCATTTGGCACATAGGTATTTATAGCATTTAGGTAATTAACTCTGTCTAGTTTAGCATGTATAAATACAGTAATCAAGTGTTTCACTGATTTGGTCTTGGTATGTTTCTCCTTGTTTAATATGAAGAATCTAGTATTTTCCAGATTTCTCCAGCCAAAGCTGTGGAATGTGCAGTTTAGTGCCCAGTGAAACCATTTGGTCATGATTGATGCTACTGACAGAGAATAAGTTTCTGATTTTGAATTTGAGACTTTTCACCACTATAGAAGTGTTTTGCCCTCTTAAAATGGTGAATTTAGTGAGGTTACATTGCAGAAATTAAATAAGCATGTTATATAAATACTATTGTATTTTAAGTAACTGAGAATAACTTAGTCTTGACCTTTGTCCACTTTTTAAAAATACAATGCTAAAGACAGTATGTGCTACTAAGACTCTGAAGAAAAGCTTGAGACCACTGGTTGATTTTTACCCTTTAACCATGATTTAATAATCTATGTCCTCCTGACACAGTTAACTCATTGAATAATTGGGCCAAATTCGAGGTGATCAATTTCTACTAAATAGTTAACCATAAGGTATATTTGTGTTAGCAAACAAAATGCTTTCAAAATGTACCACTTTTGAAACTGTTTGAATTTTTTATGTTGACCCAGTAACTTTGTTTGCAAAGGTAAACTGAAGTGGAGTTAAGCAATTGCCTGGCAAATTTTATCACTGAGATGACCATACAGGATAAAATGAAAAAGCTGAATTTTAGAAAATATACTTGATGACAGCAGACCTTTACTCTTCCTAGATCTTTAGTAGGAGTTTTTGTTCCAGGAATTGTTGGAGCTCTAGTCCTGCATTCTTTTTTCTCCCTCTCTTTCTTCCCTCCCCCTCTCTCTTACTAACTCCCTTTCTCTTTCTCTCTTCCCCTTTCTTTTTTCTCTTCCCCTCTTTTCCTTTTTTTTCCTCTTTCCCTCCCTTTTCATCTATCATTTTTCCATCATCAATGATACACACATGGTTAAAGGTTTTGTCTAATAATCATTAACCCATCCTTACAAAATTTTAAGTATTTGAGGAACTATCAACGTAAAATACATTTCTAGTTTCAATTGGATGCTTGTCATTCATATGGAAAACTCAGAGACAAAAGTATTATTTTAAAAAATAGTATATTTTGAAACAGATGACTAAGATCAAGATTATTTTCTACCAGATTCATTAACTTACTTCAGAATTAACTGCCTATTTGTTGAACCATCTCCTATTTCCTAGTCATTTCAGCTTCAAAGTTCCTGGACTTAACATGGTGTCTAATATGTCCTGCTGCCATCTTAATCTGAGATTAAATAAAGGCCTTTTAAGTATTTTTTAATCTCATGAACCCATCCCCAAGTAACTGTGTTTAAAAGATTGCATAATGATTTAAAAAAAATATATTGCATAATGATGTCAAAGAAAAGCTTCTTGTATTTCAAGACCAGGAAAGATTCCTTGGAATGTGGATAGCTGGGGTTGAAGGGAGCAGAGAATGCAGAAACACCATGGCTTACCCCTGGTTTCATGGGGGCGGGGCCGAGGTAGGAGGTAAACAGAAAGTCCAGACACACTGGGAATGTGACAGCCAGGTTTGCCACCTCACTCAGGTGACAGGCCTGAGAATTCTCACCAGATTTCTCACGACTAACTGTGGCATGAGAGAGCAGCAGAATGATTCCTGTGCATGTAAGGAGGCCTGGAAGTGTCAGAAGGATCCTGCTTGCCTGAGAGTGTGCTGCTTGAAAAGGCCTTCAGTCATGAATAAGAGACAGCCCAGCAGTGGCAAATATGGTCTAATATCCAAAACTCAATGTGGAAAAAGCCCCTCCCTATCCTGGAATTTGTGGCTGAAATTCATTATTGCTACATGTGTCCATGGGATTAGAGGCCGAAGATATTAAGAAAGCATTATTGGAAAAGTTTGGTCTAGAATCATGTAAGAGAGCAAGTAGATGAGAAAAATGTAGGTGGTAGTTACGGAAGTGAGGTGGGAGTTGTGACCACCACAGACACTAACCTGTGAGCCCACAGTACAAAACTGGTGGGATAAAGTGGACACTGCTGAAAAAAGCAAAAGGACCTGCTATGCCTCCTTATTCTCTGAACTTTGACCTCCTCAGCAAGGAAGGGGAGTTATAGCCACTCCATCCCTACTCATTTATTTAGTCTCTTTGCTGAAACGATGTAGTAACGAACAAGCCAGGCTGTTATGCTGCAGAACTGCATAGGGCAGGATGATGTGCTGCATTGCCTTGTGCAGAACCTTGAGACATTATTTCTTAATAACCTTAAGATTTATGTTGAGTGGCTTGAGTAATTTTGCTTTAGACAATTTATTCAGTTCTTCATCCTTCATAGAGGACTTGTGAATGTCTTTATGTTTAGTTACAGATAGTGGCAACTAACAATTCTCGAGTGTCCAGTCCAGGCACTGGGTATCTATTTAATCCTGACAGTAACACTATGAGATAACTGCTGTAATTACTGTTCCCATTTCATAGATGAAGGAACTGAGGCAGGGAAGCTATGCAGTTGACCCCATTCACAAAGCTGATAAAATGGAGGAGCCAGAATTTTAATCGAAACAGTCTAGTTCTAGAGCCAGTTCCCTTAACTGCTGCACTACCTTTCAGACCTGTGTATACATTATGATAATTATGCTAACAGGATGTAAGGGAATAGCAGCAAAGTATTAACATTACCTACTGCCAAACAGACAAATCTAGGGCAATTTTAATATCTGAGTTTATACCTTCCCCAAATTTTGTAGAATGACCACATTTTTATTATAATCACAAAAAAAGATAAGTATAATTTCTATGAAAATTATGCAAAGAGTAGTATAAAGGACTCTCACTGGAAAGACTGAGAAATACATGGAAAATGTCCATCACAATGTTATCCAAGTGGTGAGATTTTTTTCAGTGATTTTTCATTTTCCTGCACTTTTATTTTTTTGGTTTGGATTTTAAGCCCCTAGTTTAAGAGAAAAAAATAAAAATTACGTGTGGATTTTATGCTAAAAATTGATAACCCTGGTACAATCAATGATTTTCCAAAAAAAAAAAAAAAAAAAAATACTACCAAAAACGATACCAAAAGCACATAAATTGTTAATGGATCAATAACCAAGAAATATTTTAAAATGTAACTGAACTACACCCCTCAAAGACTTTGAGCCTAGAGAATTTGGGGTATTGAGTTATTTTAAATTTCTGAGGCTGAGCCAATTCCAATCCTATTATAAACTCTGAAACAACAGAGGAAAGGTAAAAGTCTTCCTAATGCATTTCTTCAAGTTAGCACTAACATCTGAGAAAAATACTAAATCTAATAAATAGATGGTAATCTCACTTATGACAGATGCAAGATAACTACATAAATATAATGCAAATAACATAACAAATGTAATAGTATATTAAAATGGTTGCTGTCACCACTGTGACTTAGCTCTGTTTTGGTAGTGTTTAATGAACTCAATGAAAAAAATAGAACACAGAAGTAATTGGCCTAACTATTGGAAAAGTGGAGGCAAAATTATCATTATCAGCCTTCAAAATGATTGTCTTCCTGGGAAACCCCAAGAAAATCAGTGGAAAAATTACTAGAACTAAAAAAAAGAAAAATTGGACTAATGAGAGATTTCAATGAGGTTATTTAACACAAAAGTAAGATATAAAAACCAATGGTTTTCCTAGATACTAGCATATTTATGCTACAAAGCAATTTTTAAGGCTAAAAAACAGTAGAAACAGTAGAAAACATTTAGAAAAAAATCTTTAGATATGGAGAGTGAAAGGTAGAAAATTTAAACTTCACTGAGATTCATAAAAGAAAAGTTGTATAAACAATGCGAGCCAGGTTTCTATATGAGAAAAACAGCAATAGATCAGTCTTCCCATACTGCATTATTGAGCTAACACTGCTCCAATAAAAACTCAGTGGAATTTACTTTTGGATCTGGCAAAAATAATTCCAGTATCCATCTGGAAGAACAAACAGGTGTGAAAATGGGAAAAAGGTGAACAACACAGGAAACATAGGAGGCACTGAATGTTTTATGAAGTTAGACTAATAAAGTGAGACACACTGGCAATAATCAAGACAAATCAGTGGAGCAAAATAAATAGGCCTCTGACAGCCATTATATACAAGAACTCAAAAATAGGTAAAATACAAACCTACACTAAAGAAAATGTCTGAAATAAAAAAAGGAAATAAATAATAACAAAAGAGAAATAGAAGTACTGTTCTTAATATAAAAAGCAATCATAGGGTTGCCTGGGTAGCTCAGTCGGTTGAGTGTCCGACTTCAGCTCCATGGTCTTGCAGTTCATGGGTTCGAGCCCTGTGTTGGGCTCTGTGCTGACAGCTTGGGGCCTCGGAGCCTGCTTCAGATTCTGTCTTCCTTGCTCTCTGCCCCTCCCTTGCTCTCTGCCCTTCCCCCACTCATGCTCGGTCTCTCTTTCAAAAATAAACGTTAAAGGAATTTTTTTTTAGTAAAAAAAAAAAGTCATAACAAAAGACATCACAAAGTTCTCAAAGAAATGAACAGGCAAAAGGTGGATGTTGATAATTTAGGGAAAATGAAAAACAAGTGGCAAATAAATATAGTGTGTGCTGGTTGGGAGAAATGGCAGAACTAGTGCCAGGCATGGGCAGTATTGGTGCTTATTTCTATGCCACAATAATCCCAGAGATTTCTACTTGGTGGTGAAGGGAATATTTTCAGAAGATTCTTAACATACATCACTACATTTTCTATTTTTGTGGCAGACTGTTCATTCCACCTCCAAATCTGTTGTCTCAACCCCCACATCTAGAAACAGGATCAGCAAAGTTTTACCTGGCTGTGGCCCCCAGGAGTTAACCACCCCACTCTTCTGGGTAGTGCATATATACAGGTACTGGCACACAACAGACACATAGATCAATGGAACAGAATAGAAAACCCACCAATGGACCCAGCTAGAGACTATTGGCTCCTTTGCAGTAGGAGTGGCTGAGTAAGTTCTTGCTAATGATAAGTAAACACAGGTGATAGGTGCAGCTTTCAGGTCACTTCCTTTAAAGCAATGTGCTTATCTTCCTCTATCTCTTTTCCCATCCTTGAGAGGAAATACGGACCTGGTGCTGGTGAGTCAACTTTGGCTATGCAGAGAAGTAGAATGGAACTCTAGGGTTGAAAGCAACAGAGTGAAGGAGCTTGGATTTCTAGACATCCTTTTGGAATGGAGCCTTCGACATTAAATGGGGCTGCGCTGAAACAAAGGCTGACAGACAAGTAGTTTATGTTAAAAGTGACTCCCAGAGCGGGGATGAGGGAGAGGGGAGTGAAAACAGGAAAAGAGTTAAGTTGGTCACTACTAAAATTGCCAGGTGTTCCATCCCATGAAACCCTTAGAATACCCTCACAAAATGCATTCCAAAACTGTCTGCCTTGGGAGGAAAAAGGAGGACTCGTTTTTCTTATTGGTTTTCATTTCCTGCTGAAATTGCTTCTGGGTGTTAACCATCCCACTCTTCTGGGTAGCAGATATATATGGGTACAAAAACAGACACATAGATCAATGGAACAGAATAGAAAACCCAGCAATGGACCCACAATTATATGGTCAGCTAATTTTTGACAAAGCAGGGAAGAATGTCCAAAAGATGGGCTCTTCAACAAATGCTGTTGGGAGAACTGGACCACTCTCTTAACACCATACATAAAAATAAATTCAAAATGGATGAAAGACCCAAATGTGAGACAGGAAACCATCAAAATCCTAGAGGAGAACACAGGCAGTGCTGTAGCAACTTCATACTGGAAGCTGGAGCATGAGGTGTCTTCAAGGAGATTAAAAGGGTGCACACAAGATGTCCAACAGCACACACACCCTTTGCCCCACTCAGATCTGCTGGTGTCCTGCATTAACTGCAATCCATTATAGAGTTCCTGTAAAATGATGCCTGGTCATGATCTCAGCACACTTAACATGACAGCATTACTGAAATAAGTGTGGTCCTATTACTGCAGCTAGTCCTGCCTCTGTTTTGATATTCATCATTTCCTTCTTCCACCACGTTTTCTGGATTTCTTGATCTCCTTGTCTCTCAGCTTGTATCTCAGCTGATGTTGGTCACTTGCTTGGTGTGATTATCCAGGCCTTCACCCCTAAAGACTTTGACCCCTTACTTGCCATATCATATTTGGGTTGCAATTGCTGTAATTACCATTCATCATGATCAACAGGCATAGAGACACAAAGAGACACCCTAGTGAATTCCCTGGGCTCAATATATACTCTTCACTCACCTCATTTTGTACTAGCAACACTAGCTCATGGTGATCAGGATGAATTACATTCACCATTACAATAACTCCTTTATCTGCCTCCCCCCCTCGCAAACTTGTCACCTGCACTAAGAAGCCCAAAGTTACCAAGGCTAGTTTTTGTAACATTCCAGAGGGGAATATTCCCAACAACTCACTTCAGATATGTCCAATGATCAACTTAATGTCCTTCACCTCCAAATTTCCCCATCATTGACTGTTCTACAAAAATGGAGCTCACCTTTTTAAGTATTTTTCCCTGATAACTGATATAGTACTAAGCTTTGTCGATAGAAGGTGCTGAGGACAGACTGCAGGAGAAAGAGGTGTTCTTTTCTCATCCTGGTGCTCACTTGGCAGGCTCTTCTCCATTGCCCATCTCCTCCAACTTATAACTGTCTGCAGCTCCCAGAAACAACAGTTCCATTGAGCAATTTCACAGTGGAATACCTAGGACAAGACCTAGCCCCATGAATAGCTATCCCTAGCACACCAGGGGGTGGATTTCTGGCAAATTCCACTGAGTCAATCCCACAGTGACTTCTCTACCATTCAGTGAGCCGTGCTGACAATTTTAACAAGGTCTGGATCTCAGTCCTTGGGGGGCTTCTTCCTTGAGGCCCTTATCTAAGCCTATTCCTATATTCTTTGGAGTTCTTGCTCCTAACTAGCCAAATCCTCATTCTTCCAAATCCCTGTTTAGTTAGTGATTCTTGATATATTTTTTAAAGATTTTATTTGTTTATGTTTCAAGTAAACTCTACACCAACATGGGGCTTGAACTCAGGCCCCTGAGATCAAGTGTTGAATGTTCTACCAACTGAGCCAGCCAGGAGCCTCAGTGATTCTTGATATTAAACACTTCTTGTTCAAATTACTGCATGTTTTCTCTCTCCTGATTGGACCCAGGCTTACATAAGCAGACACCACAATAGATAATGAGAAGAATGAATCTTTCAGGAGTGAGACCAGGGACCATGGGGAGCAAGTGGACAAATGAGTTCATTTCAGAAGTCAGAACCAGAGCCTAACCAAGGAATTTACTTTATTGTCTAGTAAGGAAATCTTTTCAATTCCTGCCAGATAGAATACATCATAGTGATTGCAGTGTCACCATTCTTTGCTTTTAGAATGGTAATTTTTATTGCAGCTCTTCATCTTCATCATTTTGTATTGAGATGTATGGGAGTGCGAGTAACTTGTCTGTAGATAGTAAATTGTTAGTCCTTGAAGGTCCGCCTCCAAATCAGATGGACAGAAATGAACACCGCTAGGAGATCCGAGATTTTGAAATGAGAACAATAACTAGATGAACTTTGAGCTGAATTCCCTGGGGAGGGCCTGTGCTTTCTGTTTGGGAGGGTTGGTGCATGTGGACACTTGGGCACTGGAGGCCAAAGGCAAGACTTCTGTTTTCCGATATTCTTTCTCCATTTTTCCTTTTAATAGTAAAACTCCTCGAGTTTTTGATGAGTATTTGCCCAGCCAGAGACTGTATTTTTCCAATCTCCTTTGTAGATAAGTAAGGTTGGGTTCTTGACAGTGGGATGCAAAGGGAAGAAATACATGTGACTTCCCAGTCTTGCTCTTGACATAATTAGGTGTGTGCTCCTCTCTCTTTTATCCCTTGGTCTTGAGTGAAGACTCAGTCTGGTGAGCCAGTTTTGAATAGGTGGTCCAGGGGAGTCCTCTGCTTGCCTTGCATTGCCTGCTTGCCTCTGGACTAATACTTGAGAGAAAGCTAAAATTATCTTTCTTGTTTTGTTTTTGTGAGCTAATGTATTCTCGGTCTCTTTGTTACATCAGCTTAGCCTGTTCCCTAACACAATCTTCTTTCTCACATTCCTTTCAAATTAAATGTTATTTTCCTTCTATCTGACACTGAAATTTTACAGTATTTCTTTCCCTTGAGTCTACCCTCCCCCCATTTTTTTGCAGAGAGAAGAGTTTGCAGAAATCTTTGGCTTCATCTCATTATTCTTTACTGTCACTGCCTGCAGGCAGAGTCCATAATGTAAATGTAAAATTGTGTTCAGCATAAGTTCCCTTGAGTATGTAATTATAACGCCTTCCAGGGTGCACCTAAATAAGAAGAATCTGTTTCTCCAACCCAAGATTGCTTTTGGTGTCAATCACACAGTGAGATATAGACAGAGGCAATAACTGTAGTAACTAACACCAAATGAGGCAGACCACAATATAAAACATTATGCATTTTCATTGCTGATAATCTTGGGAGGATTCAGAAAATATGGAGGGCCCTAAGCATGGAATGGGAGAATTCTAATTTATTTTGTAGGTGTGCAAAATATCTCATAACCAAATAGTAGTTTTGCTCATCACCAAAAGCACTAAGTGACTTAGTTCTGTTTTATACTAAACACAAGTGATGATTAAAACATATCAGTATTTTCTATTATCAAAACACTGATCAAATACTGATCAAAGTGTAGATATTAATTTCAGTTACTGTGTAATCTATAACAACTAAATACATACACACATGAAAATCCTTTAGTATATAGATATACTAAAATATGTTTTTAAAATATATAAATATATACAAAACCTTTAAAACATACAATATAAGCAATATAAGTAAGCGATGATTGTTGATGGTCACTTATACTAAATCAAAATATACTCATTTCAAAAATTAAACTCTTTTTAAAATGTTTATTTAGAGAGAGAGGGAGAGAGAGAATGAGCGAGGGAGGGGCAGAGAGAGAGGGAGAGAGAGAATCCCTACCAGGCTCCACACTGTTGGCACTGAGGCCAACACAGGGCTCGATTTCATGAACTGTGAGATCACGATCTGAGCTGAAATCAAGAATTTCATGCTTAACCGATTGAGCCACCCAGGTGCCCCCCTAAATGAAACTCCTATATGAAGCAGAGTTTCATGCATACATAAATAAATAATTATGCGATTTATTTACTTCACAAATAAATAATAGATTATTCTGATTAGATTTTAAATACATCATAACACTCAGAGAAGTTTGGATCTAGAACCTTTGTGTAGGAGAATGTAGTTTTTGAATCATTTAGTAAAATATTCAAGTAATTAAAAATAAATGCTTTTGGGGCACCTGGGTGACTCAGTCGATTAAACATCCAACTTCAGCTCAGGTCATGATCTCATGGTCAGTGAGTTCAAGCCCCACATCTGGCACTGTGTTGACAGCTCAGAGCCTGGAGCCTGCTTCGAATTCTGTGTGTGTGTGTCTCTCTCTCTCTGCCTCTCCCCAGCCTATGCTCTGTCTCTCTCTGTCTCTCAAAAAAATGAATAAATGTTAAAAAAAAATTTTAATAAATAAGTGCTTTCAATTTCTTCAAAAAAGTTTAATTGCTGACATTAACTTGATGCCTTTGAAAATATACTTTGAAAGAGTAAAGGAATACAATTAAGTTTAGAACTAAAAATCAAAAGAGGTAAAAAGTTTAGAGGCAATGCAGTGTTTCCCAAATTTTAATCATTTTTCAATCCCTCTCAATTTCTGGCATATCTATATAATACTTAAAAAATATTTACCTAATCATTTTATTTTATTCCATTCCATTCCTACTTAAATATGTTTATTTTTTAAAATCAGCATTATGGTTTTACCTGCCGTAAATATTATGCTTAACACATAATATTATTTTCTAACTATCTACTTAAGTAAAAAAATATTCTTAGGTTGCAATCTAAAGTCATCTCACATGACCCACATACCATACTTTGGTTAATAATTGATACAGCATTGCACTATATAAAATTCTTCTAGTATCTGGAGCCTAAGTAAAATACAAAGTCTGCTATACTTTAAAATCACATTGTGGCAAAAGTGTGTTCATGACCTGACTGCCCAGTATAGTGGTAATGCTAACTATGTCTCTTTTTTAGGTATTGAGCAAACCGATAAAACTTAGAACACATTTTATACTGAAGTATGACTTGGAACAATCTGTGGCATATACTGTTATTAATAAGGTTAACTTCACTATCTAAACAGGCTGCTGTGACCTCACATTTACCATAGTTAAAGAGACAGAGGCAAAAGGCAAGGGCTGGCAACGAATTGCATCTCTAAAATTTACTCTGTTCAATAACAAACATGTTATTTAAAAAAAACATTTTTTGTGTAACTTCTCAAGAATGTTTCAGTTTGCTAAAAAAATTAATAATATGCTTTACTATTATCTTTGAAGTAAGAAAGTCATCGTCAGCATAACATTGAGCAATGTTTCAGGTTTGGGGGATTATGTTTTTGCATATCTGTAAATTGCCAATTTGCAAGCAAGAACTCCCAAAAATCCAGATTCTATTTATTGGGTAATAAATAAAGCAATAAGAAAGCTATATCATTCTACAAAATACAATTCACCCTTTTCAATGACTGTGATACATCTTACTATAGAGCAGTGGATTTACATTTGGAGACCAAGTATTTATGACACGATTTTTCTAACATCTAATGTCTGTATTGTTATGAACCAAAATGCTTGCTGGAGTCAAGCTTCGACCTCATCCAAGCCTTGGATCAAAATGTTCTTGATAACTAGGACACTATACATGCTTTTGGACTAAAGCTGAGTAATGAAACCCCCATAGTGCCTAAGCCCACTCCAGTTGTTCAGAGTAGAGTGGAGAGTCCTAGCATGACCATGTGGAGGAAGTGTATGTGCAGAAGTCCCTCCATGTTCCATCCACCCCATGCTTTCCCAGTGTGCTGAAAAGGATCTGTTCGCACCACCTTTGGAGATGTATTCCTTTTCTATTGCTGTGTAACAGATCACCACAAATTTAGCAGTTTATAACAACACCTGTTTATTAGCTCGTGCTCCTATAGGTCAGAAGTCCAGGCACAGCGTGGTGGGGTTCTTCTGCTCAGGCTAAAATTTGGGTGTCAGCTGGCCATGCCCTCATGTGGAGTTAAGGTCCTTTTCCTGGCTCATTCTTGTTATTGACAGAATTCATCACTGCTGTAGTAGGACTAATATCCTTGTTTCCTTGCTGGCTGTCCGATGGGACTCAGCTCTAAAGTCCTAGAGGCTGTTCCCAGTTTCTAAGCATGATGTCCTCCCCATCTTAGCAATGTAGAACTGCCCTTCCAATCTCCACTTCCTCTTCTGCTAGCAACCATAGAAAATTCTCTATTTTTAAAGGGCTCATAAGATTGGGTCAAGCTTTCCAGGATGATCCTCCCCATCTCAAGGTTAATGGTGTCATATGTCATAACCTAATCACAGGAGTAAAACACATTAAATTTGCAGACTTGGGGATTATGCAGGGTGTGTACACCAGAGACAGAATACTGGGGAACATCTTAGAATCCTGCCTGCCACAGAAGCTTTTGTCACTTTCAGCTTGACACATTTCTTTGGCTTATATCCTCACACTCAAGACTTTTTCTTTCTTTCTCTCCCCAAAGAAACTCAGAAAAACTAAAGTTGTCACTAAATTAGTCTACATGAAATAAAATATACATGAAAGATATGTATTCCTGGGCTTTCAAACATGTTTCAAGGTGACACCAAATAAGCTTAGACACTGTTCATCATTTTCAATGCAAATGTAGCTTCAACTAAACCATCACTTTATGGGGGACCCCTTTTGTGACACTATAGTAACTGATAATATGGTTTATATTAATGAGAACATAATATTAATTCAATATGATTTCTTTCTAACTAATGTCAGACCTACTGTGTAAGCAATTAACCTGTTTATTTCAATACTAATACTAATTTATTCATGATGTTTTTTTCTACAAATTAAATGTATTTTTTAGGCTCTATGAGATTAGTATGAAAATAGTGAAAATTTCAAGTAATTATTGGTGATTTGGTTTTGTCCATTCATCCTGAAATGCCTTAATTCTCCCTCCATGTTTGTTTATTAATTGGATTCCTAGAGTAATTCTCAACCAAAAGTTTCATTTATCAAAGTATAGATGAAAAGGTACTTATGAAGAATACAAATAGCTCTGATTTGGAGGTACTTACTAAAACATTAAAATTTATTATTAAATAACAAATGGCAATTTTCTTTTTTTTTAAATTTTTTTAATGTTTATTTTTGAGAGAGAAATAAGGAGTATGAATAGGGGAGGGACAGAGAGAGAGAGAGAGAGAGAGAGAGAGAGAGAATCCGAAGCAGGCTCCAGGCCCCAAGCTGCCAGCACAGAGCCCAACGCAGGGCTCAAACCCATGGACCAGACCGTGAGATCATGACCTGAGCCAAAGTCGGACCCCCAACCAACTGAGCCACCCAATGGCAATTTTCAAAGCATGATTAAGACCAGTGATAAAAAATAAAATAGGCAATGTGTAGTATGGTATAGTGGAAAGAATAATAAAGAATCAGACACTGGGTAAGTTACTTAATTAACTTATCTTTCAGTTTTTTCACTATAAAAGCAGGGTGATCCTCCAATTTTTTTGAATTGTGGGAATTGAATGCTTTATAAAAGCTATCATCTGCAATAAATGTTCAATAAATACTTCCTTTCTCTGAAAGTGAATAAGCTAATTTAATCAGTTTATTTTAATAAACTTCAAAATGGGTTAAGTCACAACTTAGAGAACACTCTACAGACTTATTTTAATTTGCAAAAATTTATAGATTCAGTTGCTATGCCTGAAATAGAGTAACAGTAGCTTAAATAATATTAAGTACTTTTAAGAATTTGAAACAAAGGACATTGAATAGTGGAGTTAGTTAGATGATGGAATCACTGAGAGGAGTCAAATAGATGATATGTCAACCCAGAGATGAGCAAAAAGTAGGGCATTCCATCTGCCTGAATCCAGAGAGCAAAGGAAGGATGAAGTGTTCTTGAAACCCAGAGCACGGAATGATGAAAAATGCAGCCAGAGATGCCACTCAAGGCACCGGGAGAAATTCCTGGTTTCTTCTTTCTAGCAAAACACAGATCACATGGGAATATGGAAAACAGTCCACGAAGTTTGAGAATAGCACGAAGGCAGTGCTGTATCTGAGGGCAAGCAGGCCCCTGGACTAGCATTCTAACTGGTGAAAGTAAGAGACATGTAATTGACCAGCAACTCAGATTTTAGGTAACTCCAGAGAAGCCTGGATCCTGAAAATACTGTGGTGATTAATTCTCTTGTGTTTTCTCAGAGCTTCAGAACACCACTAACAAAAAGAGAGCTGTCAAAGATAGAGACTTATTCCCTAAACCCTTTCAGGTTAAGACTGTGGTGGGCACACAACTGGTGGCCGCCAGAATGGCAGCCTGAGGAACAATCATCAGGAGAGAAGGCCTTGTCTTCCTGGCCACGAGGCCTGGTGTCAGACACGGGACCACTATTTGTTGCTTTACTTTTGCTCTTTTTCCAAATGTGGGAATTCTGTCTGTCTTCATTGTTGTGATTAAGATTTGGGGTATGGAAGAGTGTGTTTTCCGAAGGCGATCACAATGATATATAGCCCATCCTTCAAGCTTTTGATACAGTGTGATGTTGACACATGTTCATTGAGATGTGTAAGGAGTCTGTATTTTCTCTCTTTGAATCTAGGAAATCCTGTGACCATGGAAAAAGTGACACTGCGACTTTTGAGGCTGCACATAAAAAGCATACAACTTCCACCTCATCCACCTGACACTCACCATTGGAACCAAATCACCATTTACTTGGGGCAGCTAAGTGCCCTTAAGAAGAATCTATGTGTCTGTATCCCTGCCACCATCTCAGTTAAGGGTGACTGAGTCTCCAGATGATGCCAGCCATCATCCTTCAAGCCTTTTCAGCTGACTCCAAAGGGCACCGAGATGGCATGCCCCCACCAGACCCTTCCAGAATTATGGACTTATGAACAAAATGTCATTGTTTTCAACCACAAAGTTTTGGAGTGGTTTGGTAACTCAACAATAGATAACCAGAACATAGGGTGATTAAACCTACACTTGGGTCAAATGAAATGTTGCCAAACATGACAAATCACATTGGACTAAAAAGAGTGTGCTTCTTAAGAGATCCTGGACATGCCACTTTCCATAGTAGCTGGATTTGATTTTGTGTTCTCTGCCTCTGGGGAAGTATAAGTGCATTTTCAATGTGAGTGGGATAATTGTATTTACTATATTAGGCAGAGGAAATGTGGGAATTTTTGTGCATGTCTAATATGATGTTATAACTGGATCTTTCCTGTCTCCATTTTGACAGAGGCACCAGTGATCAACATCAGATCACTTAAATGACAGTCTCCAATTTCATATTGATTTATTCACCACGCGATGCCTAGCATACATCACTTGTTACTCTGGGTGCTGGGAATGAAGCAGTGAACAAAGCAGTTAAAATTTTCTTCCCACATGAAGCTTACATATGCGGAATTAGAAAGTAACCATCTCTAAAAACCTGTTCCTTAAGGACTATAAAAAGGAGTCAGGATGTAGTAAAGAGGAATTTGGTCAGGACACTTTATTGGAGAGAGTTGTTTGTGTGTGTGTGAGTTAATCAGGAGCGGCTGGGTTATGTTATGATAACAAATACACACGGATGAGCCAGAGATTGGACATGTGTAGGACGTCATGAATATTGTCCAATAAGGGCCAGAAAATCTCAGCAGAAAAAGAATGAAGGTGAACATACATAGTATGAGTGTGGAACAAAATGATAGAAGATCATTAGGGAGTCATCTGCCTGATCAAGGGCGGTGTAGCAGAGAGATCGTGTATTAAGGAGTCTCTGAAGAGAGGAAGGGCAAGAGCAGAGTCCAGAGGGATTCACGCTTTGTTCCCTCTGCCTCCCTCCTCCCTTCCCATGGCATGCCTCTAGAGAGAGCAGATCCAAGCTGGGGTAAAAGAACGTTCGATGGTGAATCAAGTTAAAGATTTTGCTTACGAGTTTGTACTGGATGTCCAACTTTTAAATTGAAACTGTGTTTACTACTGATAGTAACTGAACAACTTTTATTTTTTGCAAGGGAGTGATCACAAAAATTATGGACCTGTCCAAATATTCTTTCAAGGTAAGGGGATATTACCAGAACTGAGTAAATCTTGAAGCCAAGGTAAGAGACATAACTTAATTGTCACCGCGATCACAATCCTTATGTCATGCTTGTTCAACACAACCAGGTTACATCTATGGGGTAAAGGGTTTGTTTCTCCTGGGTAAACAATGCATAGATCTCCACTTTTACTACTCTGTTACTGGTAAGAGAATTCCATTTCCTTAGGGGAATAAGTTAACTGGAGATCATTCCACCTATCTGTAATCATAAAGTGGACACCTGAGAATCTCAGGTGAGAATGATGGGTAGGTAGCAGGATCAGCATTTGACCCAAGAGTCCAGGTGACTCTTGTTTTCATAACTTCAGGGTAAGAGCTGCAGCTTTCTGTTGGGATTACTGATCTGTGGGTGGCCATTTATTTCCACAATGTGGAAAGAGAGAGAGCACAAGCCTGCTTCAGTATATCACTTTAAACCCAGATCCAGCTTTACCATGAAAAAACCTCACTCATTAAAGCGACTAAATTTCAGTTTTTACTTAAGTAATTTGAGGTGTCTCTTTCAACACAATTTTGACCAACACCTGTAGTATATTTGAAGAGGAACCAATATATGCCTCATCATCTGTAGTATGCCTATCAAACAATACTTCTTAGTCTTTATGGGTCTTGGATCCTTTGAAATATAATGAAATCCAAGGACTTTCCATTAGTTACATATTAGCACAATTAACTCTATATTGGAATTTGGTTTTCTTCACATAGATGACAAAGCAACATTTATAAAGAGCTATATCTTCCTCACATTTCTTCAAATATTGAATATGGATTAAAAAATTATCAAATAAGGTAAAAAGTAAATTCAAGGAGAAGGATGCTCCGCTTGGCTGGGAGGCAAACTTGACACGGTGGAGTGGTTTTTGATTCATTCTGCTATGGCAAGCAATCCTTGCTGCTCTCTACCTCTGACCACACAGAAGACCCCTTCAGTGTGGCTTGCAGTGCTTATAGGTGTTTGTAAGTTTCTGTTTATAGTGAAGTTTTCAGGACTCTGTCATTTTAATCCATAGCCTGAAGAATTTTCTCTGCCCTGGACTATCTCCAGGGTTAACTGCTTTCAGTATCCCTTTCCAGAGTGGCAGCTTGTACCTAACAATAAGTTTTTTTTTTTTTTCATCAGTATCTTCAATGCCACATCAAGGCCTCCAGTCAAAGGATTTACCTTATTCATGTGGCTGAAAATATCTGTCAAATGACCCTATTCATGAGTCAACTCTTCCCTGTCAAATGGAGCTGGAATTTGGGTTGATTATATCCTCCTAATAGTGAAACTTCTACATAAGGTTCATTTAAGTATATGAAGACTTGTCTTTTGGAAAATCAACGATTACATACTACCTTCCTTGTTATGACAAAATCTCTCGAAAGGTAGCAATTCAAGGCCCCGTTTCAGTTGTCGACTGATCTTAAACGTGCCAGTGTAGAACGCTGTGATCTTGCATCCCAGTGATGTTTGGCTCTTCTTCACTCACCCACAAAGCTAGATGAATTCCAACTACTCACGTGCTTATCTCTGCTTAGAGTAGCAGGAAGTTTCTTCTAATTGAGTTTTCTTTGGCAAAACCATAATCTTGAAGATAATGATGCCAAATTGGTAATTCTTTTTTGGGGATATCTGTGAACGCCTTGAACATAAACCAGGAGCTGCCTGGTTTTATCCTATCTTAAGTTGAAGGAAAAAATAACAACAACTAACATTAATTAAATTTAAATTTATCCGAATAAATATTGGTATTGGAACTTGTTTTGATCATGGTTAAGTACATACATACAAAGTGACTTGACTGAATTAGACAAACCATTTTGATAACATCTAATAACTGGTCTTAAGAGGACAGTGTTTTTTGTTTTGTTTTATTTATTTTTTTTGTTTTTATAATTTATTGTCAAGTTAGCTAACCTCCAGTGTAAACAGTGTATTCTTGGCTTCAGGAATAGATTCCCATGGTTCATCACTTACGTGTAACACCCAGTGCTCATCTCAATAAGTGCCCTCCTCAAAGACCCTCACCCATTTTCCCTACCCCCCCCAACCCCTCACCCCCATCAACCTTCAGTTTTTTCTCTGTATTTAAGAGTCTCTTATGGTTTCCCTCCCTCTCTGTTTGTAACTTATTTTTCCTTCCCTTCCCCTATGGTCTTTTGTTAAGTTTCTCAAATTCTACATATAAGTGAAACCATATGATATCTATCTTTCTCTGACTGACTTATTTCACTTAGCATAATACCCTCCAGTTCTATCCACGTTGTCACAAATGGCAAGATTTCATTCTTTTTCATAGCCAAGTAGTATTCCGTTGTATATATAAACCACATTTTCTTTATCCATTTATCAGTTGATGGACATTTGGGCTCTTTCCGTAATTTGGCTATTGTTGATAGTGCTGCTCTAAACATTAGGGTACATGTGCCCCTATGAATCAGCACTCCTGTATCCTTTGGATAAATTCCCAGTAGTGCTATTGCTGGATTGTAGGGTAGTTCCATTTTTAATTTTTTGAGGAAACTCCACGCTGTTTTCCAGAGTGGCTGTACCAGTTTGCATCCAGGGAATGCAAGAGGGTTCCCTTTCCTCCACATCCTCACCAACATCTGTTGTTGCCTGAGTTGTTACTTTTAACCACTCTGACCAGTGTGAGGTGGTATCTCAATGTGGTTTTGATTTGTATTTCCCTAATGATGAGTGATGTTGAGCATCTTTTCATGTGTCTGTTAGCTATCTGGATGTCTTCTTTGGAAAAGTGTCTATTTATGTCTTCTGCCCATTTCTTAACTGGATTAATTGTTTTTTGGGTGTTGCGTTTGGTTAGCTCCTTATAGGTTTTTGATACTAACCCTTTATCTGATATGTCATTTGCAAATATTTTCTCCCATTCTGTTGGTTGTCTTTTAGTTTTGTTGATTGTTTCCTTTGCTGTGCAGAAGCTTTTCATCTTGATGAAGTCCCAATAGTCCATTTTCGCTTTTATCTCCCTTGCCTTTGGAGACATGGCAAGTAAGAAGTTGTTGCATCTGAGGTCAAAGAGGTTGTTGCCTGTGTTCTCCTCTACGATTTTGATGGTTTCCTGCCTCACATTTAGGTATTTCATCCATTTTGAACTTATTTTTGTATATGGTGTAAGAAAGTGGTCCAGTTTCATTCTTCTGCATGTTGCTGTCCAGTTCTCCCAGTACCATTTGCTAAAGAGAAAGAGACTATCTTTTTTCCATTGGATATTCTTTCCTGCTTTGTTGAAAATTAGTTGGCCATAGATTTATGGGTCCATTTCTGGGTTCTCTATTCTGTCTCATTGATCTACGTGTCCATTTTTGTGCCAATACCTTATTGTCTTGATGATTACAGCTTTGTAGTACAGGCTAAAGTAAGAGGACAATGGCTTTAAATCAGGTACTTCGGAAGATAAAAACAAAAATGTGTATGTTTGTGTATGTGTGTGTGTGTGTGTGTGTGTGTGTGTGTGTGTGTGTGTTTCTTTTAACCTCTTGTCCTCATTATTTCACAGGAAAATCAAATTACTATTTTTCTATCTTCTTTCATTTTGTTCCCATTTCCTGGAACATCTTTCTCTTTCTCTTGTATTTGTCCAAGCTATATTTATTCTTTAAAGCTCTCACAGGTCCCTTCTCTTCAATGATAACTTTCCTGCTGCATCAAGACTTCTTGGAACCCATTGGCATTCATTACAAAGTTTAACACTCACTCCTACTCTGTAATTTTCATTCCCATGTCACATGTCAGTCCTGCCTCCACAATTAGTGTATAATTTCCATCAGGGTGGAAATCATATCTCTACCACTTCTGTGTAACATGAAACAGAGTGTTTTCTACCTTACCTGCCACGTCTACTTTAATACTTTTTTGTTTTTCTGTTTGAAATTGTATCAGTGGTAAATGTTATATGTTACAAAGCTTTACACATGTTGGCTACCCATAAACATCTAGAGTTATTTTTTTCTAAGAATAATTCTTAATGTAAAATCACACCATAAATAAAACATGTTCAAATGAGACAGTTTCAAATAGATGCATTTAAGAGATAATAAATCAGAACAAAGCTTTGAGATGGTGTCTAGTTTCAAACATACTAAATGCATTTGAATATAGATCTTTACCAACAAATTGATAGTTCTAAGAAACTTTCTGAGGGAAGATTTTAGTTATCATATATTTCAGGCCAGTATTAGAATACCTAAAAAACTAAGTTTCTAAAAAGGTTGACTGAGTCCACAAAGGAAAAGAGAAGATTGTACACTATTCTTAAAATCACAGAAAATTCCTTTAAACATCAGAACTCCTCATGTTGCCTGAAGATATGTGTGCCTCAAAATAAGAAGAGCTTAAGTTTCCAAACACAGTTTTCATGTTTCTTTACTTAAATGATCTATGAAGCCAGGCTCCATCTTCTTTCAATGCATCCTCCTCTAAAGCCATCACCACTATAAACACGCCAGTGTTCATTTTAATGTTCTCCAAGCACAGCAACTAGGAATTCTTTTCTCAGATGTCACCAAATTTCTAAGGTTCATTTTGCTAGTAAAAAATAAGATTGGGGGATGCCTGAGTGGCTCAGTCTGTTGGGCGTCCAACTTTGGCTCAGGTCATGATCTTGCGGTTTGCAAGCTCGAGTCCCCTGACAGCTCTGAGCTGTCAACACAGAGCCTGGAGCCTGCTTCAGATTCTGTGTCTCCCTCTCTCTCTGCTCCTCCCCTGCTTATATACTCTGAAAAATAAACAAACATTAAAAAAAAAATAAAAAAATAATAATAAGGTTAGTGGTTGGAAGTATTATATTTATATGTGGATGACACCAGAGAGTTTCAGGGTTGTCTTTCGCCACAGGCATCACAGGTAAGAGCCATGGCCTGTCTTTCCTGGTAGAAGTTTCCCCAGAGCTGTAGTAATATCCTTGTTGGGATTGTTAAACACCCAAGAAAGACTAACTGGATGGATTAACATTCCATGGTTGGACCCGTGCCCTAAGGTTGGGCATCTGAAAGTTTAAGTCTGCTAAATTGACTGTTTTGCCTCTGTTGTTTAGCTTCAGGCACAAGACACGGACCTCCTCATTCATCAGGCCAAGGAAGCCCGGAAATTTTCCCACAAGACCAGCCAGGAGACTCCGAACACTGGTGGGAGCCAAGAGGATACATCAGGGTCCCTGGTCCTGAATGAAGCACCACCAGCACTTGGGAAAGTGCTACCAGCCACAACAGTCATTAGAACACTCCCACATGCAAGAGGGCCCTGTAGAGCCATATTCCAGAGTGACAACTACTTTTTAAAATCACTAAAATCTTCTTAAACTTATAAGCATGTCTTTAAAAATAGGTATAATCTGCTTCACTTATGAAAGATGTATTGTTGTTATTTTCTGATTTCTTCCAATTAAGATTTTCAAACAGCAACATTCTATGTGACCCATTAGTGTTTATTAGAAATCTTTCAGTCAGCATACGGTTTTCCAGATACTTATCAATATTTTTTTTCTCGAACGATTTCCATCTATTTTCCAAATAGAATTTCCTAAAATGTGAGCCACTATACTTTTGTTGGATGAACAAACCACATTAGTTTAAAACAGAAATCATACATATTGTCTACATATTATTTTAAATGTTTTTTTCCTTCATAGACTTGAAGTTTCTCTCAGCTGTTTATTTTTTGTTCTGTGAGGGTTGGAATTAGTCGGGTATTGCCACTTTTGAACAGTTGGTGGCTCCAACGCTTTGCAACTGTCTTACAAGTATGGCACCAAAATAAGATCGCTCTCTTTCACTGTTCCATGCAGAATTTGAAAACAAAAGTGCATTTGAGTAAATGTGGTGCATTTAATCAGAAGCTAAAAGTTATATCAGATACGAATTCAGAAGAAAAGTTTTAATCTTAGCATATGATTCAAACTATGTAATAATGCAAGTAAATACATAGTAGTATATTCACTAAGTGCACTTAAAGCATCACAAGTGTTCCACTAGAAAAATAATGTAAGCCATATAGGTAATTTAAAAATTTCTAGCAGCCGCATTTTTAAAAAGAATAAAAATAAATGGGTGAAATTAATATGACTAATTTATTTTATTTAATCTGACATATCCAGGTCATTATTTCAACATGTAATTAATATAAAAGTTACTAATGAGATATTTTACGTGCTTTTTTCCCCTTCCACACCCGATGTATATTTTATACTTACAGCATATCTCAATTTCGACTACCATATTTTAAGAGCTCAGTAGCTGCATATGGCTAGTGGCTACTGTATTGGTGAGTTGAGGTCTAAAGTACCTAAGGGTAGCTCTTCTATTCAGATTAGATGCAATCTATGAATATCAGGTGGCAATTAATTTTTGTAAATGAAATTCTGTAAAGAAATTCTTATTTTTGCATTAATTTGGTCCTAAGATTGGAGGTTTTTTCCTACAGAAAATCATTCAGGAGACTTACCTTACAATTTTGATGAGATAGGAAGGAAGCATATGACCTAGCTAGCAGCATATTAGTTTGTGTTACTGACAATTTTAGAGACTGCATTAGCAAGGATTTTGAGATTTCTCTAGAGCCATTATTGGTCCCTTAATATTTTAGGTAGATTCTAACATTTACCCAATGCTTGACTTTGATTTCTGATTCTCCCCTTCCGTTATTTCTAGAATTTAGCTTGTCGCATTCTTTTATTTGGCCTTTGCAGTCTACTCAGACTACATTGTGTTTCCTTTCTCAGGCTGCTGTTAACATTCAGATTGTATAAGAGCATGGCCTCTGGAGTCAAACCCGCTGATTTGAGTCCAGGCTTCACCACTAACTGGTCATGTGACCTCGGACCAACCAGATACTCCTTGTGCTTCAGTTGACATCTAAAAACTGCAGAAAATTATAATGCCTGGCTCCTGAATTGTGGTGAAGATTAAATAAGACACGTCGGTCCTTGGCATCTACCACACAGTAAACATCAACTTGCACGTGTCTTAGCTCAATCCTTTGGTCCCGTGAAATGTATTGGTGTTGTCTCTTATCAACTCTATCATATTTAACAAAATAAAATAACTTGATGGTAGACCTTTATTTTTTATTGTTGAATGAGAAATTTCATTGGAGATGCTTCCTATTGACACAGATAACTTAATAAAATAAAGTTGTCTGGTCTTCCTCAGATCGCCAGATAGGATCTTCTGAATATTTCACAAGGAAAGTGCTGAGGAAGCACAGTGACTGAAGGTCATGGTTCTAGACAGTATTCTGGAAAATATGGCTTCAAACAAAATACAAATTTTCTTATTTCTCCCCTGTGCTGTTTATTCTTTATTAAATAGGATCTATTCTGTTGCTAAGGAAGGCAAAAATTCAACTTTTCAAGTGTAATTGTTCTGTACATCTACGCAACATATCTACTGTGTAATTATGGTGTGCTAGGTGTTATGGTTGTTACATTGGTTTTGCTTAGAGAAAATGAAGCATTTAAAAAGTTTGAGAACAGTAAATTGGTTCTGGGTCTTGGTGAATAAACTTGACATACTACTTAAACACACAGAAATTAAACACGCTTTTCAAGGTAGTCAAGAACGTTTATTACTTCCTCAACTGTAAACTGAGGTTTAAAAAAATGTAGAACATTTGAAAAAAAAGTCATCTCTGCCATCTGTGGTAGTCCAATCCGGGAATAATGATCTATGGAGGAAAAGGAAACAAAAGCCAGTAAGTTGGTAACAATTCGAAAAACACCTACTAGAAAAGTATTTGTGTACTGATTAGTATCTTGGATTTTTCAATTGATTAAGTTTTTACCATCTGTGGCCACAGCTGTCAGATCTATTTCTGGACAGTAAGAATGTGGAATAAGTCAGGAACTAGAAATACATTATAAAACATATCATGTGGCATAACTTAAGATGAAATTGTACATTAAGAATATGCTGTATTTGTGTTTTAATCCTCTATCCATTAAAATATTCATGAATAGATTATATCCCTACATTCAATAAATATTTATTTTGTGCCTGATGTGTAGATCTTATAACTAACTTTGTTTTCTTGTACGTTCGGATCTCTTTTGTAGTTAACATGTTCTTTGAAGGGACTGACTTTCACGTTGTAGCTCACAGAGGTCTGTGCAGGATGGATGGGCTATGGAAGCCGCAGCTTGGATTAGGCTGAAGGTGGTAAGAATGATGAAGAGAAAAATCCTAGAAAATTTCCGAATGGAGAATTGATGATGTAATGATTGATTATATGGATGCATATGGATGCTAAAAGAGAAAGGAATCTCAGTGACATAATCCAGTAAGATGATAGTGATTTAGTCTGAAGTGTTGTGATGAAAGCTAGTGAACCTGGGGCCCTTGGATAAGATGGCTTTCTTTTTCTTAATGACAGATTATTATTTGGAGGAGTGGAAAGCTGATGGATTCAGTTCCTGTAGAGGTTTCTAGGGAAGTGAAACAGGCAGGCAGTTAAGGATGAACAGACATACTGTAAGCAGAAAACAGGGCCAAGACATTGTTTGATGGCAAACATTTTGTTAGGAGCCATAAATAGTTGGCCATAGAGCTTTTCACAACAGAACTCTATAGCCTGGGAGGGCAAATTATGTGTGCACATTGAAAGTTTATTTGATCCATGTTTTCTGCTTCTAATTAAAATCTCATAAGAAAAAACCTTTTTTTTTTAAGAAAAAACTTTTAATATTAACTGTAAAGGTACAGATGTTTTTACTGTGCAGACACTGCTACAGCTTTTATTTTGACTTTTACAGATTAACCAGAGAGGTAAATAAGAGTGAAAATATTAAAGTGATTTTTCTTTGATGAAATTTTAAAAATTACCAGCTTTCATTCTGGGCATCACCAGTTGTGAGAATCGGAAATGTAAAGGAAGGCCTAGAGTTCTATGGCCCAAGTTGATTCTGTTTCTTTATGCTTCAGTGACAATTAGCCAAAACCAACAAATAATCTCAGCTTTCCATATTTCTACTTCTATTTTACTTAATTTCTTTAAGAGTGTGTGTGTGTTGTTGTGTAAATATGTGTGCCCTCTTAAATGTTTCCCTCTTAAGACTAGAGCAGCTCAAGTTTCCAACGCATGTTACCCGCACTTAAAATAAAATATTCATTTTTAAACTTTCTAACTAATATTCTAATCCAATCACATTCCCTTTGTGCTAAATGCCTTGAAGATACAAAAATATACTCTTCCTTGATTCTGTGCATAAGAACTCCACTCTAGTGGAGGTGATAAATCCAAACATATGAATTATAATACCCAATAATGAGGTGATAAATGCCATACAAGAGGAGCAAATGATGAGAACTGAAGGCAGGACTCATAGCTTCTCTACAAGGCAAACTGGTTTCACAGTCAATGAGTATAATAGTCTGAGATACGTTTAGGAATTCAGGTTCTTTGACCAAATAGCTTGGTCAAAGACACAAAGGTGGGAAAAAGAAGTGATTCCATTTTGCTTGAATGAAGTACGTACTAAAGGGAAAAGTGGGAAATAATTCTAAAGAGGTAGGCTGGGGGTCAGCTCAAGAAGGACTTCGTACGGTAGGTCAGGTAACGGACAGTGGTGTGTCACTGAGCCATTTGATGAGCAAAGTGAGTGTTAGGGCAATGATAAGAGCACGGGCAGATCAGACAGACCTGTGTCCAGATCTGGTGCTGCTGCTCGCTGGCTTTGTCATCTCATCAGGTTACTCGACCTCTCTGAGCCTTGATTATTTTTCCTGGGATTATAACTGTACCTACAAGCTATAATGTGGACTAAATTAACAATGAGGTTAAACATCACAGACCCTGACAAATGGTGGTAAAAAACTGTTATGCTAATAGAAATGCTAATAACTATAACAATAAGATAGGCTTGGTTTTTGCATTATGTGAAATTATTTTAATTTCTTTTTTAAGAAATTTTTTTTAATGTTTATTTATTTTTGAGAGAGACAGAGACAGAGCATGAGCAGGGGAGGGGCAGAGAGAGAGGGAGACACAGAATCCGAAGCAGGCTCCAGGCTCTGAGCTGTCAGCACAGAGCCCGACGCGGGGCTCGAACTCACAGACCGCGAGATCATGACCTGAGCCGAAGTCGGACGCTCAACCAACTGAGCCCACCCAGGCGCCCCAGAAATTATTTTAATTTCTGAAGTACCCAACTCATGAGGTAAAACCACCCACTGCCATTCTATTGTAGAACTAGACCATATTTTCTGTTTTATTACGAAGATTGCCAATTTTGTTTTGAGTTCTATATATTTTGGTGCTGCTTTTATACAGTTGTAAAATATGAAGGCTAAAAAACTATGTGTATAATTTTTTTTAAATCTACATAAATAGTGGGAATAAGTGTCTTAATTCATTTGAGCAACTAAAATGTTTTCCAGTTTAAATTTTTTTTTGCTTATTGTTTTTCAAGAGGCCTTGTTTAAACCTACTAACACTTAAAAAAATTTTTTTTTTAAGTTTATTTATTTATTTAGAGAGAGAGCGAGAGAGAGCACAAGTGGGTGACGGGCAGAAAGAAGGAGAGACAGAATCCTGAGCAGGCTCCACACCATCAATGATGGTGGGGCTGATGGTGGGGCTCGAACTCACAAACTGTGAGATCCCGACCTGAGCTGAGATCGGGAGTCAGATGCTTAATGGACTGAGTCACCCAGGAGCCTCTAAACCCAGTAATATTTTTTTTTAATATGAAATTTATTGTCAAATTGGTTTCCACACAACACCCAGTGCTCATCCCAACAATATTCTTAAAAGTATATATATATACAATTTCATAGCTGACAGAGATATAACAGGCCAATTTAGCTCAGCACCCCCACCACCCCTCTGGAGAAACTGGGACGTTTTAGAGGCTTGGCGACTGTTCCAAGGCAACAATATCAAAGATGAAGGGAAATTTTGATCAGATATAGTAGCTGATTATTCTCCCTCCTAATTATCTTGCTTTGTTTTTAGTAATGTGATTAAAAGTGATTTTCAAAGTTAAGTTTATCACAAAATACTGCAAAGAAACACAAAATACTGCAAAGAAATCTTTCTGAGCATTTTCTGGCCACATAATTAGGGAACGTGGAGACATTTTTTGTACTGAAAGCATTATCCAAATTAGCATACGAACAGCACAAAAAGGTCAGTTACACATTCTTTGGTCCCTTTGGCCCTTTAAAAATAGTTATTGAAATTCACTTCTTGGACTTCCACCATTCGCTGTTGAGATTGACTTGGTTTTGCCTCTGCTCTGCCACCTTTCTGACAAGCTGCTGGAGGGGAGGGGGTGCTGAGGCCACGCATACCGGGAGGGGGGGTGCAGGGGCGTGGCCGTAGGGGAAGCCACAGGGGGAAGAGCAAACAGAAGGGCTGAGTACATTTTTAATAATATGAAGGGCCTGGTGTGCTTACTTAACTGCTACCCCAATACTTAGGGGCAGTAAGTTACTGCACATCATTGGGGAGTGCAGTAAGGCACACTAATTAATTTGGATATAAAGATTTACATTTTGTAAAAATTTACTGAGCTGCAAAATGAGCAGTCCTTATAAGCTCCCATGAAATATCTGAGAATCTCTTGTGATGAGGATGTTAGGCAAGTGGTAGCTTTCCTTTCAACGCCTTTTCTTCCACCAACCTTTCTGTGTACTTACTTCTTTTTCTTCCTCAGACGTTGGGGAGTGTAGTTTTCCTTTTTAGGACAGTGTGGAGTTCTATTTATATAAAATATTTATTTTAAGATTACAACAGTAAATTTAGAAAATACTTGATACTCTAAAAAGGAAGTAATAAATTGGAAATAACTAGTTAGTATATTTGTATCATCCCTTTTTGTAGGCAATTTTTAGTACAGCTGCAAACATATTCTTGATGCATTTTCAATCTTAATTTTTTCGTACAACATTCCTCAAGTTATTTGAAACTTTAAGAGTATAATTTTTATTGACTACATGATATACCATCATATTGATGATGTGATATATGGATTGTTTTTGTTAATGCTGTGAGTTAATGAGAGTAACTGCATGAGTCTATGTTGTCTATGCCCTATGATTCCCAATGTCATTCCCCTAGATACAACAGCTTCTCATGAAAAGATATTTGTACTTTGAAAAGTAAATTGCACTTTGAAATATTCAGAAGGACATTTGTTAAGTAATTACACAATGAAATCAACTTGCTTCTTGAGCCTTGTGCTCTGTGAAGTCATGGAAGCCATTGTGCACTTTGATCAGGGTGTCCACACCTCTTTATGGTCTTTTTTATGTGCATGTCTATGCTTTGGATTTGTGAATTGTTGGAGGGTAGGGGCTGCATGTGATTCAGCTCTTCCTCCCTAGTTTTATACTTGGAACAGAGCCTGGCGTATAGTTGCTCTGATGTTTGAATGAATCAATGAGATGCTTCGGGCCACACTGAGTGTTGATGAAGAAGTCAGTGGGATTTGGTCTGAGTGAGTGGTTTAGGTAATGCTGTTTGGATTTTGAAGGAACATTCACTGTGTCAAATGTGTGGACAGGGGAAGTACTGGAGATATAGTATGATTGTTTGTCCAGTTTCTCTCTATGTAACATCTGAGAAGTGAGAATAAGGAATGGAGCATGCAGGGAATGTATTTTGAATTCTGAAATTTGTAATGTGAACTCTTCTTCTGGGAAAGGCAAAAGCTAATTAGTGAAAGCCAAGACAGGATTTAAAAACATATGTTATTTTATGATTGTGAACAAATCTTAAAATATTATTGGTGATTATTTATATTTATTTGGATCAAAAGCAGGCTCATTGAACCTCTGTATTATTGGTATTTCTCTGCAGAATATTTGTGTTTTCCTCTTCATAAAGACTGACAGAGATCATTCTATGTTCAATTTCCATGGTTAGTGTGCCATGGACCAAGCAATCAGTATTTTGATTTGCATAGTACATGTTATGCTCAATAGATATTTGTCAGCATGAATGGAATGATTTACATTTGAAAGTGAGGAATGAATACTGGTTTAGTTTTAACATTATACTTTTATAAGCATAATTATTTTCCTAGATTCCTAACCAAGTTTTGTAGTCTTAAGACTAATCCAATGGCTATTAGACCAGTAGACAATGTTACTTAAAGTTGGTGGTTTCATTCTAGTGATCTACTCTCAAATTTACAAAGAGCAAATATCAAGCACATTATCATTATTAAATTATCACCAGTCAGGTTTCATAATTGTACTCAAGTGGAAAGAATGGGAATATAAACATCTACTTCCATTAATTTTTCTAATGAGGCAGTATACATCTAAATCTCCTATTATAACTGGTTAGATTTTTAAGATGCGACACCTAACCTTGCAAACGTTGATTCAGCACACACTTAGATCCTCTGAACAGTGTGGAGAAGCTTAAGATTTTCTTAGGGAAACAAAGCTTAACCACAGGATAGCTTAGATAATGATATGTAACTGATCAGCAAGTAATCATTGGCACAATAATATGCTATAGGAATCCAGAGGTGGCAAAGAATAATTTGAGTGGTGTGGCTGGAAAAGTCTTCACAAAAAATAAGAAATGAGCTTTTAAAGAAAGAGAAAGAGAGGAGGTTAAAAGTGATATTCAGTTTAATGCTTTTGAGTGGAAATAAGCAAGGCATATTTTGGGTGGGGGGAGTGATGGATTTCTTTCCCTCTGGCAGAAACAGAGTAAAGTGTATTCACACTATTGAACTTGCATAAGCATTTTGTGGGAATTACTCTGCATCCCAAACGAAGAGTTCATTTTTGGAAAATGTCCAGAAATCTGCATTCTAATATTCCACGTTAACATGATGCAGGTATTCCCTGAATTAGACTTGAAGAAACACAGGGGTACTAATTGCTTTGCCATCAATTAGTAATTTTCCTGAATAGAGTATAGACCTGCTGCAAAGTGATTGATCTGGGCCCAGGATGGAAGATGATTTAGATCAGGAACAGGGTGTAGGTGATGAGTCTTCTCTGGGAAATAATGCAATCAACTGGTAATTTAATGAGAAAAGGTGGGGCAGTTGGAATGAAAAACATGAATATGAGAGATAGGTGGATATATTGGCAAGTCTTGTAATTTATATTACATGGAGGCATTAGAAGAGAAAGAGGATACGAAACACTCTGAGCCAGCAAGATGATCTTTATTAATAAAAAGAACAGACTTCAGGGTCTCGTGTTTGTAAATTTAGTAGGAAAAAATCAGTGCATGAAGAAGAGTGTGAACTGGGGGAGAAGACAAAGTCCTTTTGATAAAATAGAACTTGAGATACTGGTAGGGTACCCAGATGAAAAAGCAGAGAGAGGAGGGGGTAGATGAGAGAACAAGGGCTACGCGCACTTAGCTCACATGCCCGGATCACTTCCCATTGGTGTGAGAACCACCAGATCATCGGTATTCATTTTCCAAGCACTGCTTTAACCAATTGCCACACTAGCCACAAACTCTGTGGCTTAACACAGCAGGTTTCTTTTTCTTTCTTTTTCTTTTTCTCTCACAGTACAAGAGGCCAGAAGTCTGAAATATGATGTCGGCAGGCTTGGTTTCTTCTAGAGGCTCTGAGGCAGAAACCATCCCATGCCTCTCTGCTAGCTTCAGGGGCTTGTCAGATCCTTGGCGTTCCTTGGGTTGCAACTGGGTCACTCTAGTCTCTGCCCCCATGTTCACGCTGCCCTTTTCTCTCTGTGTCGTTGTCTCTTATAAGGATGGCACTCACTGGATATAGGGTTCACCCTAACTCCAAGACAAGTTCATCTCAAGAGCCTTCGTTAAGGCTTTTTACATCTGCAAAGACCCTATTTTCAAATAAAGTCACATTCTGAGGTTCTATATAGAATTTTAGAGGACACTTCAACCCAGCGCATCCTCCTAGAGATATGTAGGGAACAAAGAGGGAGCGTAAAGGTGGAAGCTTTGGGAGAAACTAAGCATTAGGAAGTAGGAGAAAGGGGAGAAACAGGCAAAACAATAGAGAAACAGATACTGGAGAGCCAGGAGGAGGAGGACAGTGCGTTGTCAGGAAAGCTGAAGAAGTTAGAGTCTTCAGAGAGACTGTGTTTGGCAATGTCAGGTTCAGCAGATATATGCATAAAATTGGCCACTAGGTGTTGGATGAGGGTGATTTATGAACATCAGGAGAGCAGTTACAAGATGATTTGAGAATATGGACAGAAAAAGGAGAGTGAGGAAAAACTAGAATGATATATAGGAAACAGCTCAGATGGAGATTTTTCCCCCCCAAGATAGAGAGGATCAGAATACAATTTCTCCTCCAGGAGAGGCTGGCAATTATGTAAAGTGTCCCCAGACACATCCAGAGAGAGAATTGTTCTCTCTCCTCACAAAATCTGGATCAAGTGAATTCAAAAGTGGTCAGAGCAAGGGATTTCTCCTCTCTGCCTGAGAGCATGAACTGCTTGTACCTTTTCATATGCAAATATAAAGAATTAGGCTGAATGCTAATTAAATTGCAAAGACATTTGTAAAGTACTATCACATCTAGGGATAGTTAATAATAGTTAATAGTTAATGCATGGACCTTATTTATAGATAGCAAAGATCAAACATAAGATAAGAGGAATCTGTAGATGGAAGAATTAAAGATCAATTACAACAATGGTACACAGCATTGAAAGCTGCTGGAAGAACTTCCTACACGTTAATCAAAGATAATTATCAATTATGAGGCTTTATCATTAGTAGAGTGTCTACACTTTGCATCTTAAAAAGCTGATGATAATTAGTCTCTAGTTCTTGCTCTAAGTGCTCATTATGTTCAGAGAGGATTGACTCTTTCCTTTAAAAATGACTTTTAGCTCATGACCTTGGACAACTTAGATTCTTCTGTCCCTACACAAGTTGAGATAATGCTCATTTTTTCCATTGTTCAAAAAAAATTGATATTTGCATAAACGCTAAATAATATGAAGAAACCATACAATGAATACAGAGAGGGCAAAAGATTTTAGCTTTGAATCGTTGTTTAATTCAGAGGAGCAGATTTATTATGCTAATTACATCTAAGATGTAACTAATAGATCAGGAATTAATGATGAGTATTTTTCCAATGGAGAATAATAATAATGTCTATTTACTGAGTGATGATATGAACTAAGAATTGTACATAACACTTCACATGTGTTATCTTAGTTAACCCTCTCAATAACATCATAACATAGTTATTATACTTTCCCCGCATTTTACATAATAAGGAAAGAAAGTGTCAGAGTGATTTAACAACTTGCCCAAGATGATACAAATGATGAATAATCATTCTGGAGAATATTTGATACATAGTATTAAAATTCATCTGATCAGGGGGCCCTTGGATGGCTTAATTGGTTGAGCGTCCAACCTCAGCTCAGGGCATCATCTCACCGTTGGTGAGTTTGAGCCCCACATCAGGCTCTGAGCTGGTGGTGCAGAGTCTGCTTGAGATTCTTTCTCTCTCTCTCTCTGCCCCTTTCCCAATTGCGATCTCTCTCTCTCAAAATAAATAAACTTAAAAACTAATTAAAAAGAAAAGAATTTAAAAAATTCATCTGATCTAAAGATATTAATATTTAAGATATTGTAATATCAAAAGTTGTAGGAAAACAACCAAGAAAATAATTCTTTAACTCTTGATTAAATAATTAATTTTGTGGCAACATTAAAATTTAAAGCTATCCACCTCACATTTTTGTCATAGAAAAGTAAATGATAAGAAGTGAACCAGACGTCAGAGAGTTATTGAAAGTCAAATGCTTGATGATACAATGATCTATACATAATTTTAGTTGGGAAGTTATAACCTGGTTTTCAAAATGTTTGTTGATGCTATTCCATCCTATGGTGATATTTGCCACCTTGAAAATAATATAAAAAATTAGCAATTAAGTTGAAGTTAAAAGGTTGACTGCTGCTTAAAAAATAATCAAAGAATTCTGATCAAATTAATGCAGGACACAGGAGAATGTCACACTTACAGAGGGCAGGTTCATTCACTAAAGGTGCAGGAAACGCAAATGTGTACTCACTCGGTGCCTAGAGGGTGGAGGCAAGCGTGCAGGCTCTGTGACCTCACAAGGCTGCTAACCAGGCAGATAAACACTTGTGGCCACTTCTCATATTAAGCAACCAGCAATAGACGGGTTTAAAGTTGGGGTTTTTGTTTTGCAATTCCCGAAAACATTAAGCAGGAATGTTATATATTCCATACAGGTAACAACTGAATTTATTTGTTCACGTGATTGCCTTTCCTTAAGTATTGGTTTAATTAATGGTGGGATTGAACTTTGAATGTGAGTTTTGCTCTATTTGGAAACCACAAGTAGTTGGGGCTGTTTTGAATGGTGCAAAATATAAATCTGAAGATGAGAGAAATGTGTACTGTACCTATTTTCATTATAATGTCTTATAATTTACAGATTTACTATATATCACAACTCTGAAGGGCACTGTTTTCATATTCTTGAATATAGACTAGAAGAAAGTTATTTAAAGGAATTTGGTTTAATAAACTCATCGAGTGTTCCTGGCTTCTTAGTGTCTTTGCTAATACTTTCATTCTTGTTTAGAAAGCAACTAATATTTTTATTTCTCACTAAATTCTCTAAAATAAAGAAATAAAATGTCATTCATCAGAAATTGAGACAAAACCTATAACATTAAATACAGTTTAAAATACTTTAGAATTTCCATACAGGAACAATTTATTTATATAATGCCTTTTGTGAAAGAGGTATGTTGTTTTTGCCTTAAAGCATAATTACTGGGAGATAATGCTGTAAGTGCATCTAATGTATTTCAAAATCATGAACAAATGTGATTAGGAGATGAGAATTTTCAAATTGGAAATATACATTAGCAGTAAATACATATTTTAGAAAGACTTTGCTGGAAAATGTGTTTCTGATTTCCATGTAAATCTCAATGTAGTGTCTGGTTTTGGGTATTTTATGGAATTTCATACTCTGTTATGAGAATCTCTTGCAGGCAGCTTTTTCTCAATCATTGCTCTGAAACGGGGAAGGCATCGGGGAGAATCCTTTAATTTCCTTCTGGTTACTTGGCAGCAGAAATTCCTTACTGACCTCCAATTTGGCTTCCTTTAGCGGGACAGCTAGGGGAATAGGGCCTTCATTTGGGAGAGGTAGAAGGTAGGGCAAGAAAAAAAGTCAGGATTGTTTTGGCAATACCTAAGTGAAAGCACATGTATTGGGGATTTTCTTGTTTTTTTTTTTTTAATTTTTTTTAATGTTTATTCATTTTTGAGACAGAGAGAGACAGAGCATGAATGGGGGAGGGGCAGAGAGAGAGGGAGACACAGAATCGGAAGCAGGCTCCAGGCTCTGAGCCATCATCAGCCCAGAGCCTGATGCGGCGCTCGAACTCACCGTGAGATCATGACCTGAGGTGAAGTCGACCTGAGGTGAAGTCGGACGCTCAGCCCACTGAGCCACCCAAGCGCCCCATGGGATTTTCTTGTTCTAACCACCTCCTATTGAGCCCGTACTTTGAGATGGTCCAACACGTGACAATGGACAGGTAAGATTCACAGCAGCTTATTAGTCACGTATACTCATAGTCCAGGGGAAGAGAACACCACATACCACTCAGGGCCCCAGAAGTTGTACCTGAGAGCAGAGTGAACCTGTGGGAGGCAGGCTTGACAGACAGGAGGGTGAGGTGACCTTTGGTTCTCCAGGAAGGACAAAGGGAGATCTGATAGGTTGAAGATAAGGTGGGATGGAGCTGGTCTGGCTGACGGGGGAGTTAGCCAGGGTCAGAGCCTTTCTTGCTGGTGGTGGGTGGGGAGATCATATCTGGCAACAGCAGAACTCATATCTAAGCCTTTGGGACCCTACAAGGCTCAAAGATGTCGAGGCAACACATGGAATTTTAGTCCTGACAATACCATTCTCACGACTGAAAGTTTCGTGGAGGAACAAAGGAGGAGCAAGTAGTACCTCAGCCATCTACTGAGGAAGACGCTTTTGGGGTCAGTGTCAGAGCCACTTTTGGGTCTCTGGACCTCTATAAAGATGAGATCAAGCTGGCTGTACACAAGGAACAGCATTAAGTACCAGTGCCTTATATGGTAGTTTGAGTCAAGGAGCCAGAAACAGGTACCTGTTTTGTCAGAGGCAATAGAGTGTAATGGCTAAGGGAGTGCAGAACTTGGCATACCTGCCTTACATTTGGGCTCTTATCAGATCTGCGGCTTCTGGAAGGTTATTTAATCTTTGTACTTCTGTTTCCCTATTAGTAACATAACGTTACTATCTCATGGGGTGGTTGAAATGTTAAATGAAATAATACCTGTAAGCGCTTAATAAGTATTAGCTATTATTATTGATTGGGTATATAAGTCACCCCAACCAGCTTCTGGAGGTGAGCTAACCAGTGGCCAGTCTTAGCCTAAAGCAGTAGTCAGGGCTGAGGGTATTGTGATATTATCACCTAAATCACATTAGAGGTTCTTCATTTCTCTTGACAAGGTCTTGACACATTTTAAATGGCTACTTAGAAGCTTTGCATTTAGAAGATACAAAGGTGTGTTTTCCATAATGACCATTTAAAGATTCTCCTGTCTAATGGTATTTATTGGTCTTTCAAAACCAAATCATATGCCTATTAGATAAGAGGCATTCGATAAATGTTTATTGAATAACCTTTGAAAAACGAGACATTATCACTATCAAAATATGGAAATTCCTCCCTAGGTTCATCTGTAATATTTAGAGGTAAATTGAACAAAAGATTAGTTTTAGTACGGTATGTAGAGGTTGTTCTAGAATGTTCATAGAAAAGGCACTTTGGCATTGCATTTTTTTTTTTTTTTTTGGCATTGCATTCTAGTCAGAAGAAGGAAACTCATCCTGAAAGCTTCACAGCAGAGCCAGCACATACTGTTTGAGTGCCTGGCATAAGGATACTGCTAGGAAAACCCTTTGAAGCCACTTGGCTTAGCCACTGTGGTGGCAATAGGGAGTAAGAAGTAGAAACAAATATTTATTTTTTTGTAATTGGGCACATTTAATATGGATTAAATATATTTATTTGCTCATTAGCCCCTACTCCATTTCTCTATATCACTTCCCACCTACTTGTTTTGTTGAAATAAATGGTAAAAACACAGAGAACTTGCTTGCATGTCTCTATAATCCCTATTATGCACAGTGGTTTATTTTTTTACATTTAATATGTGTTCAATATTTGTTAGTTGATTAGTTTTCACTGAACCATCAATAATTCTCAGTTGTGTTTGCGATTTTACCCTTGCAAGACAAATTGTTTTAGAAATTCCAAGTGAGTGAATTGGACCAGGTAATCGCTAAGAATTCTTTTAATGCTAATGCTCTATGATGATCAAATCTATCAAGGAGAGACCTTGGTAGGGAAAAAAGAAGTTTTGGAAAAACCTGGGAATTTATTACCCTTATATTGACACAGAAGGAATTCTAGTAGAATAAAACTCCATAGATGAAAATTATATATAATTATTACTGAAAAATCTGATAAATTAGGAAAGTGTCTTTGGTGTTACTGAATGTAACCCAATAAGTTCTTTGGCACTAAGTAGCCGAGAGTCTGAGGTTATTAATAGCACCTGTTCTGTATTCCCTGTTTGATTCCTGGCTCCACTCCTTAACAGCCATGTTGGCCTAGGACAAGCCACTTCACCTCTCTGTTTCCTCACCTGTAAAACAACAAAAATAGTAACTACTTTACAGGGTTGTCCTAAAGAGTCAATGAATGAATTGGTATCCATAAAAAGCCCTGAGAATATTGTCTGTCACCCACTATACACGTCCTCATGGTCATTCTTCTTGTTCTTCTCGTAGATACATATATAGCTGACTTCCAAGCTTTCCATGCTTGATGTCTAGAGATGAAGGAATTCATGGGGAGTTCCCCCCTGCCCCACTCAGGATACATATATAAAGCTTTGCTTGAAGTCCTTGAATTTAAAAGCAGCTATTTTTTTTTCAATTCTCATCTGTTAAGAGAGCTTCTCCAAAAAACACAAAAAACTAGTATTCATGCAATTGATGTCAAAAGCCAAGTGAGCACTATTTTACTGAAGTATTTCAGCCATTTCCCTGGAATGGTTTTAAAGCAAGCAATCTACTGCTTGAAAGTGCTGCCTTTGATATCAAATGGTCATTAAAAGTCCCATGACATTTAACTACGGCTTAAAATTATTCATCTCTATCTCTTGGCAAGGGTTCAAATTTGAGATTAAACTCCCTTTAAGTGGCAGAGGCATTCATAGTCCCCCCTGCCCGATGCTTTTAAGTAGTTTTGTTTTACTGGAGGAGTACCACCTTCAGGTGCTTGTAGATGAAGAGACACTTGTCACTCACAGGCTTAGCAGTGAGTCAATCACATTCAGAAAATGCACATGACCCATTGGTTTCTGCTTTCTAATGCATTCTTTCTGTAAGTTGTAAATTGACAAAATTCCTTTGTCATTTTTAAATCACTTAAAGTCTTCATTTTTCTATCTTTCTTTTTAGAATCTCCCCTAAGCACTCTTATCTTAGAAGTTCTTTGAAAAATGTTTTAAAACAATTCCAGAAGTGATAAAGCGCAGAGGGCCCATATGGATACAAAGTAATGAAGTAAAATACGATGCTAAAGGTTGATGAGAGAATAAACTGGACTTTACTGTGATGATAAGAACCTGATAAGGTCTGAATGTAATTCTTACGACTTCTAAATTCTTCCAGAGAATCATAGCTAATGTTACAGAAAAATGTTCTAAAGTAGTAACATAAACCAATTCTCATGTACACTCTTAAAACCCTATAAATGGTATCAAGTCTTCAATTGGGATCTCAACTGTAAAGTTTTTGCCTTTTGTATTGTACCTAGATCCCATTTTGCGCAATTTCGATACAAATTCCCATGTACTGAAGACCTTGACTTATAGTCAAATATTTCATCGTACTTCCAGTTGGTGTTCCTTATTTCTTATCTTCTCTGAGCCTCTTCCCACATTCGCTCTTTTTTTCATCAGACCGTTGTTCCATGGAAAGGCCTGGGAGAACGCGGCCCGGGTTTCGTTTTATTTGCTTCCTCGCTCCCGGCAGCGCCGCTCTGAGGTCGGCCCCGCGTGGGCCGGCATTGACAGAGGAAAGGCGGGTGCGGCCTGCGGCCGCGCGCAGGGGGCGGGGCGTGGGGCGGAACCTGGGGCGGGGCGGAACGTGCAGGGGCGGGGCTTGCCCGCAGAGCGCGGCAGGCGAGCGCGTCTCAGGTTGGCTGTTCCTGGCTGAGCCCGCGGCAACCCCGGCGGCGGCCGGAGCCAGATGCTCGCGGGCTCTGTGGGCTTCAGGCGTTTTCCTCAGTGGTGCAGCGCCAACTCTCTCCCGCCGGATAGGGAGACCTGGCGGCGCTCTGCTCGAGAACTCGTATCTCAGCCTCCGAGCTCCTCCGGAGAAAGCCAAGTGCCACCAGGTGAAGCCGGTGTCCCAGAACAGCCCCGGAACCTCTGCCGCCAGATTGCACCTTTTGAGAACCGCGACCGCCGAGCGTTTTCCAGCGCCTGCAACGCAGGGCGCGCGGGGACAGTTGGGTCCACTACGTGGGAAGGGGCGACTAGGACACTGATGATGGATGCACAGACCTGGCGCGCGGGATGTTGCTGTCTCCTCCTTCTGGCTCTGGTTGGGTCTACTCGGAGCGAGGGCGTGCAGAGCTGCGAAGAAGTTCGGAAACTTTTCCAGTGGCGCCTGGTGGGAGCTGTCAAGGGGCTGCCGGATTCGCCGCGGGCAGGTAAGGCGCGGCGGGCAGGCTCTGGGAGGCGCGCCAGCGCTGGGCGGCGCGCCGGGGCGAGGGCCGGGGGCGTCCTGAGCGCAGAGCCCGCGCTCCTCAGCCTCTGGGGGTGGCCCTTCGTGGGAAGATGACCTTTCAGGCACTCCGGCCGGGCAAGGTGAATCCGGGGGAGGCCTCGGGGAGGGGGGAGGGGGTGGTAAGCTCGGCGTGAACATCCCGAGCGCAGCGCAGCGCAGCGCAGCTCCGGGGACACCCAGACTACGCCTGCGGCTAAGCTGGGCTCTGGGCGTTTGCCGCCCGCGCTGGTTCCCGTAGTCTCTGCTGGTGCGTTACGAGAGGTTAGCAAAGCTGGGGCAGCGCGGCCTGCGTTTCTGTTCCGAGTGGGAATTTCACCACTGCCCCGCCGGGGGGCCTCGGTTTGCTGCTGTCTCCGGTGGACCAAGTTGGCTTGGTCGCTCCAAGTTTGCTACTAAAAATACAAACCGGTGTTCTTCTCCTTTGCTGGAGTATGGGACATTGAGAAGGGCAACCGTCTCCTCTTTAATTAGGACTCGGACCCTGTACACCTGCACTGGCGTGACCCTTAGCTGCCTCTGTGCCCTGGCGCCGAGCCCTCCTTGGGGGAACCTGCACTAAGTACCCAGTGTGTCTCTCAGACAGACGACTGGGTAGTTTCGACGCCTGAAAGATGTGACGGCAACAGGCGATCAAAACTGAATGTATCGGGAAGTCACTAAACATGGATGAGACACATACCAGAGATTGAAGAGGAAAGAATACCTTGAGTGTAGCCAGTGTAGAGTCTGCTTCTTGTAAGGCTGTTTGCCTGCACCTTTACCCCCTGCTCCCCACCCGTACCGCGCAGATTTCCTTCTGCTGCTGGGATTTCCAGTTTACCTTTGGTTTGGAAGATCAGGTCTTAGCTGTCAAATGCAATAGTAGGTGTCTGAAGCTACGATTTTACTGGAGCAATGCACCCTGCCTATGAAGGCAAGACGCAGACGAGTGCCGTGAGTTTATGGGTTGAATAAAGAATTTATGGAGGATGCTTGGTTCTAAAATACGTCCCCTGGCTATGTTTTCAGGGTGAAGCGACTTGCTCTTAGCGCTATGGATGGAACTGTAACTATTTTGCTTTATTGCTTTGCTGTTTGTGAACTCAGTTCTCCCCTCATCCTGCAAGGAAAATCTGGGCATTGAGGAACCCTAAGTCCATTTTAGTTTACATGACCAGTCTTTTATATTTGAAATATTTCAAGTATTTTTTGAATGCCTGTTCAGTACAAGGTGCTTTTTCTATACTACTTGAAACAAAATAGTTGATATTCTCAGCTTAGGGCAGTTCTTTCCTCAAACAATAGTACCCCCTTATAAGCCCATTCTTGTATTTCAGTGCATTCTTTTTATTAAAAAAAAAAAAAGCTAAACCTCAGGTATCAGTAGCTAATACTGCTGAAGTGGGTCTTTGTGTTGGTGGAGGGGGATAGGGCGAAGGCATTGAGCTTATGAAACCGTCACATGCATTATTAGATTTTGCTTCCCAAATGCCTTAATTTTGGCTGATATGTTCAGGAAACGTTGACAGCTCCCCAGTAAAGGCCTTGATTTCACCGCCCTTCTTAATGTCTCAGTATTCCTGGTACCTGCTGAATGCAACACATTGATTAGCTGTTACATTCCTAGAACTTTGTGTATTTCATGTCTTTTGAAGAGGAAGTTTCTAGAGTATCAATCACTGGCATACCTTTTAAAAGGGATGTGAGGGGAAACTGAAGCTGTGCCTTATAGAGAAGGAAATGGTGTCCTTATTTGCATTTGATGCATATGACCCCCCCCCCCCCGCTGCCCCCCACAAAAAAAAGAGCCAGGATGGCAAGCACCTTCTTTTCTGAGCCATTCTGGATTGTTTCCCCATTGCTAGTACATTTCTTCATCTGTGGCTTAATGTGATGGAGGAATCCTAGCAGTACAGATGCCGGGGACTGTTCAGGGTTACACTCTTGGGGACATCAGTGTTGCTGGCGGGAAGAAGGGCTAAATTCCTTTCATAACTGCATTAAGAAAAAGTCACATGAAAGTATTATTTTGAATTAGAATCATCTTGATTAAAACCATTCTTGTCTCCAAATTGTTAGCCATTGTTTCATTTGAATAGGTAAATGAAATATTAAACTATTTCTTTTGACATTGCTACTTCTTCCCCGCTATAACAAACTCATTCCCAAACTGAGTAAAGCACACATACTACATGCTTCATAACTGCTTTTCCTTATTTTTGTATTTATGTATGATCTGTAACGTTTAGCGTGATTGAGTATAACAGCTGGATATCCGATTTTCTAACAGCGTCCTCAAGCTCAAGAGAAAACAATAGTTAATGTAAGTAGTCATTTCCATGTAAGAATACAAATGTCAATATTCCTTGTAATAAATGTATTTATTTGGCACATGGGCTTTCACTAACTAAAGCTGGTACATTTCAATTTGATACTCGTTTTTTTTTTGAAAGTTAATCTTTTTTTAGTGCTTTCTTCATTTACTGTCCACAGGTGGTTAATTCCTGAGATGTCTAGCCCAAATGCCATTTTTATAATAATAGCAGGTAGAACAACTTTTTAGTTTCTTCCTATATTTGCGACTTTTACATCTTCTGAAAACTATGTTATCCAATTTGAAATTATTAAAATGGTGAGAACAGCCATTCGAGTTGTTTCTCAGATTTTCCTCACCTTTGTTCTTTACTCTGCTCCAATTCTTTTAAGCCTATTGAGCTCCTAAGGATGTTGGATGAGAAATGTAAAAAAGGAGAGAAGATGTAAATGTGATTAGAATTACAGATTTCCCTGTGTTCTGATTTTATTTCCTAAGTAGTAGTCAAGGTGCCCTTTGCTCTTGTTTATTTTATTCAGGAAAAAAAAAACCAAACCAAACTTAGTGAAAGTGTCTTTTAAAGGTCCTTTGATTTTTATTTTATTTACTGGGGAGGAGGGATAATGCTTTTACATTGAAATTCTCTTCCCACATGCATTGTTCACACTTGCATTATTTCCTTGTTTTAAGAAGGTATTTTAGAAAGGAGAAGCTTATAAAAAAATCCAAGACTACCTTCAGGTAATTTATATACCAACTGGTTTTTGAACAGTGGATGTTCATTGGTACAAGGAGTAGTTTGTGAAAGAACTTTTTCTTGGTAACTTTTGGTTATAAATGGGATAATAAAAATAAACTTGATGTGGCAAAATGAAAATTTAATACTACAGGACACTTTAGTGCTGTGTAGTTTTATTTTTTAAACTGCTTTCATCATGATTTAGTCTTATAATTGTTTCAGGCACAGTGTTGATTCCTTTTCACATGCAAGAGAAACAATCTACCTGGTAACCTCAGAGTTTGGAATTATAGACATTGGGTTTCAAAACTTGGATCTCCCACGTGTAGTGGTGGGGCCTAGGTTAATTGCTTATCCTTGAACCTCTGTTTTGTCATCTATAAGATGGGAATCTTAGTTTTTTTTTTTTTTTTTTTTTAATGTTTATTTATTTTGAGAGAGAGTGAGCGTGAGTAGGGGAGGGGCAGAGAGAGTCCCAAGCAAGCTCAGCACTGTCAGTGCAGAGCCCGACTTGGGCTTAATCCCATGAACGGTGAGATCATGACCTGAGCTGAAATCATGAGTCTGAGCTTAGCTGACTGAGCCACCCAGGTGCCCTGGGAATCTTAGTTCTTGAAGAGTTGTTGCATACACGGAATGAAATAATGTGTGTGTGTGTAAAATAGCACAACTCCAGGCACATAGGAAGTGCTCACAAAATGTGTTGTTGTCACTACAGTTTTTTAATTTAGTGTCATGATTTTAACTAGACTTGGGCTTTAAGGGTGAAATTTTAGTTTTAGATCTCTATGTAACAGAAGATGTTTTTTATATTAACTAGGTTTTTTTTTTTTGGCCACAAATGAGTATTTCTAAAATTGGGAAATACCTTTGTTTTTTAAATAAGATTATTCAGCTATTTTATATCTATGCTTATTTTTTTTAAGTTTACTTATTTATTTTGAGAGAGAGAGAGAGAGAGAGAGAAAGAGAACACACTAGCACACACGTGGCTGGGGGAGGGGCAGAGAGAGAGAGGGAGAGAGAATCCCAAGCAGCAGGGCTCCATTGGTGAGATCAGGACCAGAGCTGAACTCAAGAGCCAGACACCTAATGGACTGAGCCACCCGGGCACCCTAGGAAATATATTTCTATTCAAAATGGTATTTATTAGATTATAGTAACTCTCTTGTTTCTTCTCATGAGCTAATGGAAGCTCTAAGAAAGAAACCTATCTGAAATGATTTTTATTATGTTATGGAAAACATATCTATATCTATGTATCTATATATCTGTATTTGTATCTATATATTTCCATGAACTAATGGAAAGTCTAGGAAACAAAACCCCACAGCCACGGCCTCCACTACCACGGCCACGGCTCTGCTGTCTGTATTCAGGGAGGTGAAGTAGTGCACACAGGATGGTTTAAGGATTTATATACTAGATGGCTGGTGGCCATAGTCATTCATGGACAGTAATCTGAAATTAAGACTTGTTTCTCATGAATTTAACCTTTTTTTTGCTGCTTGAACAACATAGTTGTGTTGATAAGATTTCCAAAGCCATAGAAGGAACCCAGGCTCTGATGTTGGGGCAGACTATTAATATCAGGATCGCCCCGTGTTGAAGCCCATTCACCAAAACCCACCAGAAACCACCCTGTACTCAAACAAATTTGGCTCATTTTGCTTGCTGCAGCAAGGACTATCACTCATTGTAGGAATCGTGGGTGTCATGGGTAAAGGGCAGCCAGGAAGGGGCTTTTTCTAAGATTTGAGCTTGTGCTGGGTGATCTCATGGATGGTTTAATGGAGCGGGGCAGTTCAGGAATTGGGTGTCTTGATAACTTGCTTAGGCATTGGGAAGATGAAGGTGGGGGTAGTCACCATGATTGAAGAAGTAGCAGTCAGTCTTGTTGATCAAAAGAGGGGGATGTTCAGTCATTTGTGAGGCTGCAGAGTGTCCCTGTGTCTCTGCTTCTCCACCACAGGTCTCAGGTGGCCCTGTCTCATCACTGCGGGGTGATTCTGTTCATGTTGTCTGTGTTGGCTTGTAAATATGAACTTAGTTAAAGTGTCAGGGCAGCTTGTCACTTTCTCCTCTGCAAAATCTAGTGTATACTTTGATGGTCATGAGAATCACGTGTTTCATGTTTATCTGGGCCTTTAGTGAAGCATAATGGTAGGACAGTGAGTCTGAGTTTCTACTTTAAGGCCACAGAGAATGACTGTGCACTAGGGGCCTGAATTGTGTTAATCACACCGTTGTTTGTCATAGTCCTCTTACCAGAAAATATAAGTGTTGTGTGTCCCCATCCTTCCTGCCACATTGTAAGTTCCTTTCTGCCAAGTGTCCAACATCCTGTATTTGTATAATTGGCTTTAGGAGGGGCTCAGTTTGGAGAACTTAAGAATAACATTTTATAATTTTTCTCTCCTCCCCCATCCACTTTCCAGCTTGTCAAGACTTTCTGGAATATGGATTTTTATCTTGTGTGTGTGTGTGTGTGTGTGTGTGTGTGTGTGTGTGTAATTTACTTTCTATGTTTGATAAGAGCACCTTCTAAGTCTATAACATTTTTTTTTTGTTATTAACTGGTATAACACCAAAAGGACAATTCCAGCAGATGCCTCTCCTAAGCAGAAATGATGCATAAATCAGTGGCCTCTCAGTATAACTGTTGAAGAAACCATAAACCTGTTTTGATAAAAATGGGGTCATGAGAGACTTTGGTCATATCCTTCATTGCAGCAGATTGTCTGTGGGTGTGAATTCTGACCTACTTGGTTAAGTAACAATAGCTTTACTTTTAGTAGAGAATAGTCATTTTCCATATCTACCTTTCTCTTGTAAAAACCTGACCTTCAGCTGGAAGAAAAGACAATAGCAATTGTGTCCTCAGTTCTTCCTCTTTTCAGCTTTACAAATTTCAAATTTCACTAATGTCTCTGTTAAAACCATCCTAAATTGATTAGTCATTCTTCTATGAATCACAATAAATAGGACGACTTTTTTTTTTTTAAGTTTGTTTGTTTGTTTATTTATTTATTTATCTAGAGAGAGTGAGCATGCAAGCAGGGGGAGGGGCAGAGAGAGAGAATCCCAAGCGGACTCTGAAGATAGTGGTTTGAACTCATGAAGTGCAAGATCATGACCTGAGCTAAAATCAAGAGTTGACCACTTTTAAAAAAAAAAAAAAAAAAAAATTTAACGTTTATTTATTTTTGAGACAGAGAGACACAGAGCATGAACGGGGGAGGGTCAGAGAGAGAGGGAGACACAGAATCTGAAACAGGCTCTAGGCTCTGAGCGGTCAGCACAGAGCCCGACGTGGGGCTCGAACTCACGGACTGTGAGATCATGACCTGAGCCGAAGTCGGACGCCCAACCGACTGAGCCACCCAGGTGCCCGGATAGAACAGCTTTTTAAAAAAGTTATTATATTCTATTCTTTTAAAATTATTTATTTTATTTTAATTCCAATGTAGTTAACATACAGTGTTGTATTAGTTTCAGATGTGCAATGTAGCAATTCAACAATTCCATGTATTACTCAGCGCTCACCAAGATAGTGTTCTCTTAGTCCCCACCTCCCCTTTGGTAACCATCAGTTTGTTTTTTATAGTTAAGAGTCTGGATCTCATGGGTGGCTCAGTTGCTTGAGCATCTGACTCTTGATTTTGGCTCAGGTCATGATCCCAGGGTTGTGGGATGAAGCCCCATGTTGGGCTCTGTGCTGAGTATGGAGCTTGTTGGGATTCTCTCTCTCTCCCTTTGCTCCCTCTCCTGTACCCTGTCTCTCTAAAAAAAAAAAAAAAAGAGTTTGTTTCTTGGCTTCTCTTTTTTTTCCTTTGCTCCTTTGTTGTTTCTTAAATTTCACATAAGAGGGAAATCATATGGTATTTGTCTTTCTCTGACTTGCTTATTTCACTTAGCATAATACCCTGTAGCTCCATCCATGTTGTTGCAAATGGTAAGATTTCATTCATTTTTTTGGCTGAATAATATTCCATTGTGTGTGTGTGTGTGTGTATTACACACACACACACACACACACACACACACACACACACACATGCATTCCCTATATATATACTACTTCTTATCCATTCATCTGTTGATGAACACTTAGGCTTCCATAGTTTGGCTCTTGTAAATAATGCTGTAATAAACATAGGGATGACATATCCCTTTGAATAGTATTTTTGTATTCTTTGGGTAAATACCCAGTAGTGCAATTACTGGATCATAGATAGTTCTATTTTTTATTTTTTGGGGAACCTCCACACTGTTTTCCATCGAGGCTGCACCAGTTTGCATTCCCACCAATAGTGTAGGAGGGCTCCTTTTTCTCCACATCCTTGCCAACACTTATTGTTTCTTTTAAAAATTAATTTAAATATTTAAATTTTTTAATTTTAATTTTTTAAAATGTTTATTCATTTTTGAGAGAGAGAGAGAAAGACAGAGTGTGAATAGGGGAGGGGCAGAGAGAGAGGGAGACACAGAATCTGAAGCAGGCTCCAGCCTGTCAACACAGAGCCCACCGGGGGGGCTCGTACTCACAAACTGTGAGATCATGACCTGAGCTGAAGTCAGATGCTCAACTGACTGAGCCACCCAGGCACCCCACTTTTTTATTGAACTATAATTGACACACAATATCCTGTTAGTTTCAGGTGTACATCATAGTGATTTGGTATTTTTATATATTATGAAATGATCCCCACAATAAGTCTAGTTACCATCTGTGACCATACAAAATTATTACAGTAGTATTGACTGTATTCCCTATGTTGTACATTACATCTCCATGACTTATTTATTTTATAGCTGAAGAATCTGAATCCCCTTTATCTCTTTCATCCATCCCCCAACTCCTCCCCACTCTTGTAACCAACAGTTTGTTTCCTATATGCATGAGTCTGCATTCTGTTTGTTTTGTCTGTTTGTTTTGTTTTTTAAATTTCACATATATTTGAAATCATATAGTGTTTGTCTTTCTCTGACTTATTTCACTTAGCATAATCCCCTCTAGGTCTTTGATTAGCCATATCAAGTTCACATATGGCCGTTAAGTAAGTTGAATGTATAATGCACTTTTATAGAGAGAGAATGAGATTTTGCACTTTCATGTTTTTATGAAAGAATACACATTCTCTTGAAAATTCAAAATACTGAAAAATACATAGAGAGCAAAATTTGCCTTCCAGAAATAACCACTGATAACCTTTTGTATTACCCTTTTAAACACCCTCATCAGCCATCTGCTCTGGATATAAATATTTTTAAGAGATTTTTGTAAATGTTTATTTATTTATTTATTTTTGAGAGGGTGCAAGGTGGGGGGAGCAGAGAGGGAAGGGGACAGAGGATCTGAAGCAGGTTCCATGATGACAGCAGTGAGCTCTATGTGGGGCTCAAACTCACAAACCTCGAGATCATGACCTGTACTCCACACTCATCCGAGGTGCCCCATTGTATAAATATTTTTTGAAAGAATGTAGAATCACTTTATTTTTCTTAGTTACCATTGTAAGCATATCAGTACTTCCCATGCCCTTAAACATCTTTCTAAATATGTACTTTTTTTAGTGACAGTGTAGTATTGCACTGTACCATAAATCGAATTCTCTCTTGTTGTAAATATAGGTTTCCAATATTCACCACCATAAAGTCACATGGCTAAAGACATGAAAAGTAAATGTGACAAACTCTTACCCCCTTTATGGCTTTGTATATCATCTACATCCATTCTAATTAAGGTTGTTCATTGTCAGCACCACTAACATTTGGGGCTGGATAATTCTTTGTTGTGTGGGGAGTTGGGGACAGTCCTGTATGTTGTGGGTTATTTAGAAGCTTCCCTGACCTTCACCCTCTAGATGCCAGTAGCAACGTCCTCCCCCTCTCCCCACAAGTTGTGACACTCCAGAATGTTTCTAGACATTGCCAAATGTCCCACGGAAGGCAAAATCGTCCTAGTTGAGAACCATTGGAATAAACTGTCCAACCTATGGCTTCTTCACGCACATATGTTATATAGCTGGCCAGTTCAGGTCTCTGCTGAAAAGTCAACTCTTTGGAGAGGTTTTTCTCAAGGTTCACTGAACTGTGTTCCCCCAGTTATTATTGTAGAAATCCTTTTGTTTCTTTCATGGCGCCATACATTTTTTCTTTATTCTGTACTGTTGCTCTGTCACTGCTAGGTTGAGTGTGTGATGAGAATAGAGAACATGTCTACCAAGGCCAGTTTCATGGGCTTCTGACCTTTGCAGTCACACAGGGTCCCGCTCTCAGAAGGGCCCCCTGCTTGGTTCAGTGTTCTGCTCTTGCCATCTTGAAGTTTGAACAAAGGCTCCTGTATTCTGATTTTGCAGGGGCCCCGTAAATGATGTAGCCATATATAGCCAGTACTGTTGGGTGTCTTATTCAGTGAAGAATATCTGGTGCCTAGAACAGTGCCTGACATGGAACAAGAATTGAAATAGTTGTTGAATAAATCGCTACATCCTTTGAACCTCTCTTATTCTTTTTTCTTCTTTACGTTTATTTATTTATTTTGGGGGTGGGAGAGAGAAAAAGAGAGAGAGAGAGAGAGAGAGAGAGAGAGAGAGAGAGAGAGAGAATCCCAAGCAGGCTCCATGCTGTGAGCACAGAGTTGGACTTGGGGCTCGATCCCACAACCTGTAAGATCATGACCTGAGCCGAAATCAAGAGTCACACGCTTACTTGACTGAGCCACCCAGGTACCTCAAACCTGTCTGATTCTTAAGTTAAACTCTAGAAGTCGGTCCACAGATGGATGGTCAGTCCATCCAAGATTCTGCTATCTCTATATAATGATATTTATGAAGTTTTCTGGTGTTGTGTAAATGGGTTAAAGATTGACCCCTGTGTTTTTTACTTCATCACATCAGATTGGAACCATCAGCCCAAGGCCCTCCAGTGCCAAACTCAAAATTTTACATATCCATTTGCTTTAAATAGAGCTCAGATAAGCATATTTTTAGTCCATTAGAGCTTGCTTGTTTTGCATACTCCACAAAACTGCACCCAACATCTGCTAGCCACAGCTAAAATAAACTCGGGGGCTGTAACAGACCCCAAGCCACTGCTGCCCTTTGAAGCTCTCTGACTCAGAGACTTCCCATTTGCTGCTGTGTAGTATCACAGAGCTATGTGAGCCCCTTCTCCTGTTGCCCTCTCTCCTGGGAGTTCCCTTGCCCCCTTCTGCTTCTGGGTGGTAGCCCTGCTCTGCTGTCTCTGGAAGCCTTGTACTGTGAGGGACATCCCTTCACATGCAGAGATTCAAAGTGCCACTCAGTGTCTACTACTATCATCTGGAGGTCCTGCCTTTGAATCAATCAGCCCTGAAATCCTCAAACACACCATGTACAGATCAATACTTAGTTATTTCTAATGTAAGAGGGATTCAAAGCAGTAATACTAATTTTAAGTATATTCCTCTGCTAGACTAAAATAAGTATATTTTAAGTATATTCCTCTGCTAGACTATAGGCTATTTGAGAGTGAGATCTGTGATTGATGTATCTTAATGTTCTGTGATTAGCCTAAAATTCATAAATAAATTTTGACTTGTAGAATTAATCTCATATGTGTATTTACATACCAGACTCAATGCATTGTGTTTACTTACGTGTTCTATGCTGAATGTTAATAGAATGAGAAATGTAGAAGGTGAAGTTTTTAAAAAATATACTGACCTGGGCTCAGTTGGGTTGTTGATTAAGTTATTCTCGAGGAGTTAATATTTTCTTATGTACCTCTGCCATAACTTTCTATAAAGTGACCCAGCCCTTTTAAATTTAAATTTAAAGGAGTTTTTATTTGCATTATCCAACATTTTTGAAAACAGAGTAAATGATTGCCAAACAAATGTCCAGAAGAAGGTTTCCTCAAATGTCCTGCAAAGAAAGGAAGATTATTTAATATTTAAGGGATTAATTTACGCAGTTTTTATATCACGTAGACAGTGACTGATCTGACTTAGAGCGTTAACTCATCTATTTTTGGGAGAATGGAGAAAAATAAATGTGCCTAAATATAATTTATATTTGACTCTGGATTGGTTGGTTTGTGTTTCTTTTAATTTCTTTTTCTTTCTTTTTTCCGTTTTTTTGTTTGTTTGTTTGTTTTCCTTTCTGTGAGGAATTAATAGTAAGGAACTAGAAAATGATTTCAGTTTTTCTATCTCCCACCCTCCCACCCTTGTTAATTCCATGTTGGCAGTAAAGCACATCTCACTTGTCTGTGGAATTATTCCTGAGCTGGGAAGATTGTTTATTAAAAGATCCCAGCTTGGGGTCCAGACTCCATGCAGACCAAGTAGAGAGACCATAGCCTTTCAGAACAAGCAAACGAATAATTGCTGCTAAACCACAAAACCATATATGGTAGCAGGTATAATCTGTCTCCAAAGTATTTCCAACAATTCCTGTTTTAGAAATACCTAGTCGTTAGATCTCTTTTACTATCTTAGAAAAAAAATTTTTTTCTGTATCAAGTGTAGTTCGTTATTTATTTAGGATATGTCACAAGAGGTATTAGGAAATTGTACCTAAATAGAAGGATTATTTAAGTCATTGCTAATGAGACATGCACATTTTGGTATGGTTCAGCTGTGAACTTAAATATGTTTCAAATGCAGTCATATTTAGAACCTAGTAAACATTTCTTGTTTTATAATTTGTTTATTACTCTTATTAGGGTAATGGGTTTGAATTACTAATTTTCTTCTCCTTCTGTGCTGTGATAACCACATTTATTTTAGCTTTTATAAATCTTTATAGGCAATATAATTAATCTTTGCAGCTATCTTTTTAGAGCTCATAGGCTTTTCTTTTCTTTGTCTTACAGTTTCAAGGGACGTTAGTTCACGATTTCTTCAATATTCTTTTTGGGAGAGGGTAAGAACTAAGAAGGAGTCCGATAACACGCACAGACTTTGCCTTCAGTTGATCAAAGGAATGTAAACATTATTTCTGGATGTCCTTGTTCATTACACATATATTCTTTAAATGGAATATTGTCAATATTAAATTACCTGTTCAGATTTATTTACTTTTTGAACAACTCTCTTATTTAGTAAGGTTGTAGCAAGTTACATTTGGCTCATTTTCTTTTGATCATTGAAAATGTCTGTGTTTAATGAGCTGAAACTGAAGTAGGTCAATAAAATGAAGAGATTAACGGTCTGTTCTCACCAGGCTTAGAATACATTCCACTCTGGGGGGAAAAGTCATTTTTAACAAAGTTTTTTTTTTTTTTTTTTATCAACTTAAAAGGTAAAGGAAATAGGAATAACATTGAAAGAGTGAGGAATTCATGAGCTATTTGTCAGGTAAAAGGTATGAGGATACGTTTTGTATAGTTAAGAGCTTTAGTTACAAAACAAAACTACATTTTACTTAAAAAAGGTGTTTATTTTAAGAGAGAGAGAGAATGTGAGTTTGGGGGAGGGGTGGAGAGAGAGGGAGAGAGAGAATCTCAAGCAGGCTCTGCACCATCAGCACAGATTGTGGGCTCAATCTCCTGAACAGTGAGATCATGACCTGAGCCGAAATTAAAAGTTGAACGCTTAACCAACTGAACCACCCAGGCACCTCTTCTTTTTACTTTTATAAGTTTAGGGGCACAAATAAGCTTCAGGTTATTAACTATTTAATATTCTACTCATCTTTGGAGATGTCTTAATGCAAAACAAGGAAAAATAGTTGGTATGACAAAGCATTGAAATGTTGGCATGGGAAAAACAAACAGGAAAAAACAGACGTTTTAACTTATAATTTATCCCATATTACTGTGACATATTTTAGTGAATAACAATGAACTTTCAGTTTTGAAATAAGTTAGTCTTGACTCTATCACTTATTAGCTATGGGACCTTTAGCAAACAACTCAACTTCTCAGAAAATGTTTTTGCTTCCCTTTCAGTGGGTTTTGAGGGCCACATGGTATGGGGAAAAAACTAAACAGTACTATTCTGTACAAAATGCTACATAGTTAATTTTATTACAGATATTCTTTTTTGAGACATTTAAGTAATTCTTTATGCTGGATCAGGGAACAGGCAAAGAAATCATAATAGAAATCCCTTTCTCTTCATGCTAATAAAATGCCAAACTGTCAAATATTTTTCATGCTCATAGTATTAATCCTGTATTCTTGGAGACATAGTTTATGTTTTCCTTCCTTATTTTCGCTAATAAATTAATTTATTATTTATACTTTAATCCTACAGTGAAATCGGGTTTATTCCTGTTATGTAGTTTAAGAGCAAAAGACTAGTCTTTTACAAACCATTGTCATTTAAATTAATTGAATTAAGATTAAGAGGAAAGTACTTTTCTTGGATGTATGCTGAGTGAATGTGAACAGGGGTAGTTTCTACCATATATAATTGGCTTCAACAAGTAAGTAGGAGTTCATTCTTTGCTGCGTTTTACCACGTTTTTGCTTGTCATAGTTCCAGTGGGTCTTTGTGTGTCCCTGTGTTGGGCGTAACTTTTCTGCCATGTGAAAGACACAAAGGTACAGTGTGCTGGCATGTGTCTGCCCCTTCAGGTAGACGCCCCACTCTGCTTTGTGTCTGGACGAATTCTTGCCTCTGGCAGTCCGTGGGAAGGAGTGCCTGGGGAGACACCAGCAGGTGGGCTGTGGCCCTCTCACCTTGCGGAGTCACTGCAGACTGCCTGCATCCCTTTACCTAAGCACACAGCTCATAACTCTCTTGGGATTCTGGTAAATAACGTTATTGTCCTGCCCCCTAAGAGGCAGTACCAGCTTCTCCGCAGTTACTAGCTAGGGAGAACTGCAGTATCTCTTACAGTCTTCCTATACCCTCCCCTTTACAAATATTTTCTTAAATAATCCTATTTGACATTACCAATCTATCTCCTTACAGGATCCTATATGACAAAACTTTATATACTTTAAATATTTAAGCCTAGAGCTTTCAGAGGATATTTGATTTGTAATTAAAACATGTAGAAACATAAATCTGTTCTGGAGTTAATTTATAAATGTTTTTGGAAGTTCCAATCAGTGATGATTTCTCCGCTCACATTCAGTTGCCTTGTGATCAGGCTTTTATTAATTGTTTCTTTCCCTCCCTTCACCTCTTTTATGAGGAATGTTGGTGGTGCTGAACTCTTTAGGGTTCAGTTAGAAATGTGACTGAATTGATAACACCCCATATTAACACTTAATTTTTTAAATTCCAGCCCAGTCCACCAACTCAACCAGTTGCCAGATTCTCTAGATTCTCCTTCACAAACGCCCCTATAATTTCTCTACCCACCCTTGTGGCCACTACCGTGCTTTTATCTAGTGCCTTTTCATGTCTGGATCACCCAGTTGGCTGACATTGGCTCCTGGTTCATAGCAGTCCACTTCCCAATTGCTTTCCAACTGATTTCCCAGTAAAACTCAAATCTGATCTTTAGGGTTTTGTTTGTTTGTTTGTTTGTTTTTTTACTTTATTTATTTTGAGAGAGAAAGAGAAAGTGTGTGAGTGAGTGGGGGAGAGGCAGAGAGACAGAAAGAGACAGAGGGAGAGAGAGAATCCCAAGCAGGCTCTGGGCAGAGCCTAATGCAGGGCTCAATCTCACAAACCATGAGATCATGACCAGAGCCAAAATCAAGAATCAGATGCTTAATTGACTGAGTCACCCAGGTGCCCCTCATCTTTATTTCTTGTGTTAAATCCTTCAGTGATTTCCCTTTGCCTTTCTTAAAAAAAAAAAAAGAAAGAAACATTACATTTGAATATATAACCTGTGTGTGTAATCAAAAAAATAAACATCATAGGGAAATAAATGGGGTAAAAAAAACCCTATGGCATTTCATTTCTAATGCACAGCTACAGAAAGGTTAGCATCCTTAATCACAAATGAGCTCTTATAAATTGGTAACAAAGACACTAATATTTCCAGGGAAATGAAAAAAGAACATAAAAAGGAAATTCAAATGATATAAATGACTAATAAGGATATGGGTGATGCTTGAGCTCAACATTAACAAAGGAAAACTAATTTCTTATGAATATCACATTGTCAAAATTAAAAATAGTGACATCTAATGCTCCTGTGATTGGAGGAAATAGAGTACTCTCATCTACAAATACTGAGCAGGAAGACTGATGAAGACTGGCTGTACATTCAGGGCAAATTCTGCAGTTATCACTCAAAATTTGAATTTTGGTTGCCCTTTGCCTAGCGATTCCAATTTATAGGAAAGTATTCCTACAAACTAATTGGATATATTTAAACATATGTATATATATATATATAATATTATATATATATTATAATATATATAATATATTATATATGTATATTTTCATTGCACAGAAAAAACTTGCAGGTAATGTAAATGTCTGTTAATATCTATTGAATGATAAATTATGGATAACCATGTGGACACTTAAACCAGGAGAGGAAGGCTATCCAACCAACATTAGGACAAATGACTTACAGCATTTATGAAAGGAAAAAGCAAACTATAGCCCGATGTGCCTGCAGCCTCCAAAATACGTATATTTGAGTATCACTTTATGTATGAATGTACCCCAAAACAAAGTACACGAAGTGCCAGCAATAGTAGATAACCTTGAGTAAAATTAGGGGGAAAACAGAAGCATGGAGGTATGGCTGAGAGGGAACGCCAGGTCTGTGCTCAGCTGGGGGCTGGGCAGGTACCAGGGGGTGAGCGGTCTGAGAGGATTCCCTGCTTGCCAGCTGGCCTGTGACTGTTTCATGGGTGCTGACAGAAGCCAAGAGACTCACGGAGCAGCAAGTAAGCAGCATGAGCGTGACGACGGTCACCCTGCTCCTCCGGGGGTTCGACACGGACGCCCGCACATGTTGCACCACAGGGGAGGACTGTGGGTCATGGAGGGCAAGTGGCTTTCCCACTTCTAGAGCAAGCTAAACCGATCCTGCTCTTTGCCCTGGGAGAAGACTGTCCCTCGAGGCTGTTAGTTGCAAACACAACCCTGAGAAATGGCCCAGGTAAAGGGTAGTCGGGGCCTTGCATTTTTGGCATACTCAGTAAAAACACACAGGACATCAGGGAAGGTGGATTACCTCTCCCAACAGGGAGGCAAGTCAGGAGAGAGTGGAGATCAAGAGACTGAAACTAGAAAAGCAGGCAGGAATTCTATCACTGAGAAATTTAAATGCAATATGTGGGAGTTTGAGCTTTTGCCGTAAGCTTTGGGAAGATGTTCTAAGATGTGTATCAAACACTGCTGGGATTGTGTGTATAAATTGAACAGCTTTCCTAGGACCTTCTCCTTTTCCTTCGCCCATCTAGCTCATCCTTATAATTAGTACAAACACTGCCAATTCTATCAGGTGATCCTCTTCCTGGAGTTTTTTAATTTGGAACCAAGAGAGTTGGGTCAGTTTCTCCCTTTGGAGGGAAGATATATGGCAGTCGTATTTTCTGCTATCTGAAGAAGGCTGCTTTGCAGCAGGAAAAAACTAAAGCCACAGAGTAAGAGATTTGTAAACATTCTAGACTTGATTTTCCTTTCTTTAGCCCATCTTGTTCCCTGCCCTTCCTTTGTCTTCAGTGTCCTTTGGGATGTCTCAATATGCTTCCAATGCATTCCTGTTTCAGTTTAGGACAGTTTTAGTTAGGCTTCTTGAATCTTGAATCTGAAAGTGTGAACTAGTTTAGAAGGGTAGTGTTCTCAGATTTCTCTCTAGGAACACTACCTTCCTTGGAAGCAGTATGCAACATGGCTTCCAACAAAGAGAAAACTGGAAACAAGACCAATAGACTGTCACAATAGTTAAGAGAGAAATGATGTTCCATTTGTCCTTACAGACATGGCCGTGATTAGGTCCTCTGATTCAGGGATACCTTTAGAAATAATTCTTGGCTCCGAAGTTAGTTTAGAGCACCTTAGTAGTTCCAGGGATGATCTGTGAGGAACCATTTTACATATGGTAGCTCAGGATCAAAAACTGACCTTTCCAAATGGGGAGAAAGCCTATGACACCAAAGAAGAAGGGGCCAGATTATGAAGTGTTTGATGGGCTACAGGAAAGTCAGGATCATTAGGATAAAGTACAGTGGGATTGCCTGTTTTTATTGCTGCCCTTGGACTCAAGCCCAGGAGCCCTGAAACATTATTACATGGAGAAGGTCACGATAGAAGAGTTGCAAGGGCTTCACCCCAGTGTTCCTGTGTAAATCACATACATAATCACATACTTACCACAGGGTAATTAAAAATTCTAATTCATTAAAAAGTCATCTTTGTCAAGAATTCAAAAGACATAGAAATTTGTGAAGTGTATTTCTCTTATATCTTCCCCCTGTTGGGAGAGGTAATCCACCTTCCCTGATGTCCTGTGTGTTTTTACTGAGTATGCCAAAAATGCAAGGCCCCGACTACCCTTTACCTGGGCCATTTCTCAGGGTTGTGTTTGCAACTAACAGCCTCGAGGGACAGTCTTCTCCCAGGGCAAAGAGCAGGATCGGTTTAGCTTGCTCTAGAAGTGGGAAAGCCACTTGCCCTCCATGACCCACAGTCCTCCCCTGTGGTGCAACATGTGCGGGCGTCCGTGTCGAACCCCCGGAGGAGCAGGGTGACCGTCGTCACGCTCATGCTGCTTACTTGCTGCTCCGTGAGTCTCTTGGCTTCTGTCAGCACCCATGAAACAGTCACAGGCCAGCTGGCAAGCAGGGAATCCTCTCAGACCGCTCACCCCCTGGTAACCTGCCCAGCCCCCAGCTGTGCACAGACCTGGCGTTCCCTCTCAGCCATACCTCCATGCTTCTGTTTTCCCCAATGAAACACACCTTTTCATCTTTTCATACTTCTTACCTTCTCTTCCTTCAGTCTTGTCTGACCAGTCTTAGTTCAAGTTTGTTTTGCTACTCATCAGCTTTGTGAACTTAGATAAATTTAACCATAATAAACTCAATTTCTTATTTATAAACTAGTAATATATTGTATCTTATGTTTTTTTGTTTGTTGGTAAAGAGACTATAAACCACCTACTTAAAAGTCTCCTCTGACTCCCTCTCTTATCTCTCCAAGAAAAGGAAATCATTTCTTCTTCCCCTGTGCTCTCACAGAAATTAATACATACTTCTTTCATAGCACTTTGTCACATTAATTAAATTTTTTACAAATGTGCTTCCCCCTAGACTGAGCCCTGAAGGGACAAAACTACGTTCAGCCCTTCTTGGTATCCTTAATAACTACCATAGTGTCTTGTATGGAACAGGTGTTTAATCAATATTTGATGAATTCATTTGATTTATTAATCAAAATAAAGAGCAGGAAATTACTGTGTAATTTAGCACAGGTGGAAGGAAGACTCAGCGTCTCCTAAATAGTCCTCTGAGAAGGGATGCTCCCAGCCCATTCGCGTGACTGGGCTGCCTACCCTGCCCACAGCATAGAAACTTACACATTTATCGGTCCTTGAGACACTGTTTTTATGAGTTCTACTTAAGTTGACCTCAAATTTAGTAACTGGCAAGCCCAAACTGTGTTTTGCTGTGTACTATTTCTAGTAGCTGTCTAATTAGTGTTCTTAGCAAAAGTGCCTGACTAGCTTGGGAGAAATGCTGCATCCCAAGCACGGATCTTGAAGAGGCATAATACGTATTAGCAGATTAAAGCTCTGAGAAACACTACCCTTGAGAGAATCTATTTATTTGATTTTTAAGAAAAAAAATTATTATATTTTCATAGGGAAGAGGGTTTTTTGACTTAGCTCACTTTTTATCATTCCCCTGGGACATTTTTTAACTTAATACCACTTAGAGAAGCCCTTCTTGAAAAAATGGATGGAGTGGATGGAGAAGACAGATTTGTTGGGGTGCCTGGGTGGCTCAGTCGGTTTGGAGCCCGACTTTGGCTCAGGTCATGATCTCACAGTTCATGAGTTTGTGCCCTGTATCGGGCTTTCTGCTGTCAGCTTGGAGCCTGCTTTGGATCCTCTGTCCCCCTCTGTTTGCCCTTCCTCTGCTGGTTCTCTCTCTCTCTCTCTCTCTCAATAATAAATAAATAAATAAATAAATAAATAAATAAATAAATAAACTTAAAAAAAAAGAAGACAGATTTGTTAGATACCCAGTTTTTAAAGTAGCTTTCAGAGTAGACGACACTCTGAAGGAAGGAAGGTGTAACAGTGGGCATGTCAACACGGAGGCGGCTGTGGTTGATCACGGTGGTAACCACCGCACAATAGATGGTCGGCAGCATGGACCCAAATATCACTTGAAAGAGTGATGCAGATGAAGATTTGGAGATTGTTAGGTGCATAGGTGAATCTCCAGGAGTAGAAGATCACTCAGGGTCAGAACTGAGAGGCAAAACCTGGGGCGACACAAGTAATTAAAAACAAAGAGAAAGAAGCTAATCCAGTGGTGTTCTGAAAGGCAAGGAAAGGGGAGTGTTTTGAGAATTGGGGAGTAAATCATGTCAGATCCCACAAAGAGGTCAAGAGTGATTAGAAATGGATGGCTATCTCTTGGATTTGACAACTCGGACTTCACCAGTTATCCAGATGTTTTCATTTACCAAGAAGGGCTGAGGTCAGAATTGAGACTACAGGATTGATGGGTGGATGAAGTGGAAATAATCAAAGCAGACCACTCTTTCCAGAGGGTTACTTCTGCAGAGAGAAAAAGCTTGAGTATAATTGGTCATTGTTATGTATATGTTTGTTTTATAGGGTACACGCTTCACGAACATGTCTACCCTTAAGAAAGGGATGGATGAGCCTAGAAGAGGTGACCGATTAAGGCAGGCATTAGTCACATGGACCTTTTTGGCTGTTAAGGACTTTGAACTTCATCCCAAGATCAATAGAAAGCCATGGGAAATTTTACAGCCTAAGTGCTACGATTTGCATTTTTAAAAGACCCTTCTTGTCTATAGGGTATCCACTTAAAACTTCTATTCTAGGTGCAAGTGGTCGTAGTACAGATGGCAAGAAGTAAATTTAAAATTATTTAAGAGGTAGAATCAATATGATTTTGATTTCTTTGTTTTATTTCTTTTGCAACAAGAATCAATTAAGGTACTTCCCTTGTATATTTTTAAGTTGTACATCCTGCTGAAATCAGTCCCGAAAGACAAGAAGACCATATTGACCTTGAATTCATGGCTGTTTGAATAACCTTAATTATACCGTGTGTTGTGTGTGGCTATTCATATGACATATGCTTCTTACTGCATCGTTAATGTATTCTTATGCTGTAGGGCCCTTCTAACTGAGTGAGTTATACAACTCCTGGAGGAGCTAATAATTTGAACCAGAAGAGGTCAAGCCATTCAGTGTCTTAATTGTTTTCTGTTACCTATAGGTTTCTATTTTATGTATTTATATCATCACTCTTCCAATACTAGTTTAAATCAATGCACACAGGCCCATATGGTCTGAACATAAGAGTCGGAAAAACCGTATGAATCCAGTATGAAAAATAAGATTATGAAAAATAACATGAAATCAGATACAAGGTTAAGATGTGAAATACATACATTTTAACAAAATGAGGCATCAACACCTGTGAGCTGGGCTGAACAATTTGGCTCTGAGTTTCCTATTAGCCATGATAAAGAATTATGCAATTAGTTGCATGGCTTAGAGCAGTTATTAGAGAGAAAGAACAAGTAATGGGTAAGATGTTTTCCACAGGTCCTCCTAGAATAGATTATGCAATCATATAAATAATTTAGGCCAGTAGGCAAGATGTCTTTAACTGAAGAGAAGACCTATGTGGAATATTTGAACTGTGGTCTTCCTGGGCGGGAAGAGACCATATAGAGGAGACTCTTGCCTTTAATAAGGAATAAAATAGTATCTGACAATAAAGTGTTAGATTGCAATTAAGATAGTGTTAGAATACAAGAAATGATCAGGTCAAATTTTAAAGATGCAAATGGATTTTCCTGGCGATCATTACCTATGGAATGATTTTTTTTTCTTTAGAGAGAGAGAGTGCAAATGGAAAGAGGCAGAGGGAGAGAGAGAAGGAAAGAGAGAGAATCTTAAGCAGGCTCCACACTCAGTCTGGAGCCCGATGTGTGGCTCGATGCCATGACCCTGGGATCATGACCTGAACTGAAATCAAGAGTCAGATGCTCAACCGACTGAGCCACCCAGGGGCCCCACCTATGGAATGATTTTAACAAGATATAGCAAGTCAGTCTAGCATGCTTATGTAAACAAACCTGGAATTTATGAATTTAAGGAGCATGACCCCCAAGAAAATGCCACTGTCAGTTGTGTAATTACAAGACCTTCTTGGGACAAGAAGGACTTCTTTCAGTGGGGTTTATGGCAGGAATAGATCATAAAACACAGTGGGCGAAGACTAGCAGAATACAGTTTTTTCTAGAGACATGGACCAGGTGTTTAGTTACCCCTGCTGGCCATGACTGACACCCCAAGGTTTAGGAGATGCTGGACTTATTGTGGGGGCTGCAGTCTGATAAGCACTGGGGAGAAGAAATTTGTTGAAAGTGGAATAAACACTAGGAGTATGCCTTAGTTACTAGAATTTAAGTATGAGAGTAAATCAGGACAAGGAAAGATCTCAAAAGTGTTGAACTGATACAGAATAAATTTTATGGATTTAATTGAACCCTTGACTATGATTCAGTTGATACTAGAATCTGGAGCAAGATGGAGCCTGTGGGTGGAAATAGGGTGTCTCAGTTGAATCAAGAGCAGGCATCTAAATAGATTGCCAATTTTAAAATGCAGTGTTTATTTTTCATTTGAATGGGATGTTCCATTATCATGACTGTGTGAGAAGAGAAAAGCAAATATCATTTATTCATGGCCTGCTGTACGCCAGGTACTTGCTAGGATTTTTAATCCATTATTTGATTAATTTTAATGTATCTGGATACAATAGAACTTTTCTCTGAGAAATGTAACCAATTTTCAAAATACCATTTATTTAATTTCTCTGGATTTCAATGTTTGGGTTAATACTATTTTAGATATAGAATCTGCTACTCCATAACTTACCCATTTCCTGGGTGAAATTAGTGTGTTTATTTGCTACATTATTTAATCTCTAGGAAGAACTTCCTGTTCCTCACTTTTATTCTCTCTATATTCAAAAAATTCAGAAGCTTTTTTTTTGTTGTTAATACTAAATTTTAAGTAGTTCTGAAGAAACAAAAGCTTATTTGTATATAAAGCTTTTTAGGCACATTTTTTTCATGTGCTTGACTGATTTTGAGTTTGTTTTAGAAGAAATTCTTATCTTTAGTATGTTCAGTAATCACCTAGTTTACGCACATGTATTTTACTCAAAACAATTTTAGTTACTCTTCAAGTAGTAGACTACTACAGAATGATGAGTGGTTTTCTTTTCATTCTTTCTTTTCCTGTTTATCTTAGACAAACACTAATTAGTAGCTGGAGGTACTTGTCCTCAAGTAGCTGACAGTTTAGAAGGAAGATGACATGGAATAAAATTATGATGAAATATTTTACATCCTATAGTAGTGAATTGAACAGGGTTGAATAGAGGTCAAAGCAGGGATTGGCTCATCCTAATAGGGACCCTCAGAGAAACATGAGTTGAATACTGGAAGACGAGAAAGAAGGTTTTTAGTAGAAAGAATAGAGAAAGAGAGGGGTCAAGGGCATTGTAGCCTGATGTAAAGGTGTAAAGGCATGGAAATGATGGAAGAAGAACATTATGTGTTCAGAGGATTCCAAGTAATTTAGTATGACTGGAGTTGATGGTGGGATGATGAAGCAAAGTGGGAGATGAGGCCAAGGTCACTGGCTCTCCCATTGTAGCGTGTAGATCAGAACTTGGAGTGTCCCTTAGCAATTTGCCTCCTTCCCATTGATGATCTGAATGCAGAGATCTATAGCTCTTTTGTTTTTTGTTTTGTTTTGTTTTGTTTTTTGAGAAATACTGTTTTGAAGAGTAGGGACACATGGAGGAATTTTAGACTGGGGTGGGACAATTGTACTTTGTTAGATTGATCATCCTGGCAACAGTATGAAAGGTGATATGAAACAATGCAAGATTAGAGGACTACCTTCTTTAGGGATCAGGCTTAAATGCTACAATGGGGATCACCGTATATATAAAAGTAAAGACTTTTATTATTATTAATTATTATTATTATTATTAGTTATTATTTATGTAACTTTCTGTAGTTGAACAGTCCAGGGCTGCAGGGTGTCTCTGACATATTAGACAGTGGCTGCTAAGATTCTTCTGGGAATTGTCAGTGGAAAGGAGGAGGACAATGGCGATGAGAGAAGTCTAGCATACATATTTTTAAAGAGATTCTTTGAGATTGTGTTTTTTAAAATAAATTTTTAGTATATGTGCTGCCGAAACGAGCACTAAAATAAATTTTTAATGTTTATTTATTTTTAAGAGAGAGAGAGAGAGACAGACAGAGCATGAGAGGGGGAGGGACAGAGAGAAAGTGAGACCCAGAATCTGAAGCAGGCTCCAAACTCTGAGCTGTCAGCATGGAGCCCGACCTGGGGCTCAACCTCATAAACCGTGAGATCATGACCTGAGCTGAAGTTAGACACTTAACTGACTGAGTCACCCAGGTGCCCCTGAGATTGTATTTATATACCTTTGGCCTGAATGTAGTCACATGGCCACACCTCAGGCCCAGGCGTAGCCACGCTGATGATCAAGTGTGCCCTTGGGAAGACAGATCAGGCTCCAGGCCTTAATAGTTTACATAGTGCTGTCTGAATGGTGAATTTCAAGGCCATATCTGTTGGGCACATGATCTGGTCTACAGCACATACAGATGGACGCTGGTGACATCTCACTGCATTAGGAGGGGCCCAGCTGGAGGTTCACGACAGGGACACTGTTGCCTGAATTGAAGAGCAGTACTGTCCCTAAGGAAGTAGCTGGAAGAAAGCCAGAATATGAAACAAAAAGGAATAAAAGGAAATAATGAAATGAGTGGGGAACCTAAAGCTAGGGAAAGTGTGATGGTTGATTTTATGTATTAATTGGACTGGACCACAGGATGTCCAGATAGCTGATTAAACATCATTTGTGGGTGTCTCTGTGATGATGTTTCCAGAAGAGACTAGCATCTAAATTGATGTTCCAGAGCAAAGCAGATGCCTGTCCCCCCTCACCCCCTAGCAAGTGTGGGTGGGCATCATCCAACCCATTGAGGATCCTAATGTAACAAAAACACCTGGAGGGAGTTTGGATTCTCTCTGCCTGACTGCACGAGGGTTCTTGGGCTGGGACTTAACACCACTGATACTCTTGGTTGCCAGGCCTTTGGACTCTGACTGCAATTTATTCCACCAGCTTTCCTGACTCTCCAGCTTGCAGCTAGCAGACTCTGTAACTGCTCAGCCTCCGTATCACATGCTTTAGCTTACACTGCTGTGTCACAGACCGCCCCAAAAGTCAGTGGTATACAACAACCATTGTGCTCACAGATTCTATGGGTCAAGGATCTGAGCAGAGAATGGCATGTTTCTGCATGTTATCTGGGACCTTAGCTGGGGACATTTGAAAGAAGGCTGGGGGTGACTCAATGGCTGGGGACTGGAATCATCTGCTGGTGACCTTACATGTCTGGTGGTTAGGCTAGTTGAATGATGGGACCTCAGCTGGGCATTGCCCGGAAATATCTACACATGGGCATTCCATGTGATCCCTACAAGTGGGGTGGTTTGAGGGTCCTCACAGCATGCTGACTGGGTTCTAAGAGTAAGTGTTTTGGGAGTTAGGACATGGAAACTGCCAGTTTCATAAATTCTGGGTCTAGAAACCAGCACAGATTCACTTCATACATATAATCTGGATTCTGTGACTGCTTGACAAACATATATATATGTCAAGCAGATATATATATGTATATGTTTGTCAAGCAAATATATCTATCTAGTCATATACATATTCAAATATATTCAGTTATATATTCAAATATATCTATGTATATATACATATATATATACATATACACACACACACACACACACACATATATATATATATTTATTTATTTATTTATTTATTTGTCAAGCAATCACAGAATCCAGACTCAAGCAGTGGGGACATAGATCTTACCTCTTAATGGGAAGAGTGTTAGAGAATTTTGGAGCCATGTTTTAAAACTGCCAGAGAGATACATGGAAACACCTAGAACTCAATTTCCCTGCATAATAAAAATGGAGGAAATATTTTGGTTTGTTGAAAGATAATAAAGAAGGAAGACTAAGTGGGCGGAACCGCATGGCAGGATGGCTGAGGGATAGAGAGATAAGAATGTTTAATATTATATATTTGGTGGTGGTACCTCTGCTCTGAAAACTTCTTAAGTCTTTAGTACATTGTATTACACAGATACGACTGCTTTCTCTGTCTCTGTGTATGTGTGTATTGATGTGATGAAGAGCTAGGGAAATGAAGGAGAGGAATTGATGGGATTGGGTTATTATGGTTTGGTGCAGGAGGGGGAGAGAGAAGGGGCCAGCTTTAGGAGGTAAATGCAGGCCAGGGGATGTTTTGTGTGTCCACTAATTAGTTTGGACTTCAACAGTGCTGTAGCAATTGGCACTCCCATGCGAAACGAGAAGTCAATTGCTCCTATAGTCATTTGCCATTTTTTTGGTCACTGTTGTCCAGAACTGTACCCTGGTGCGTGTGTGTGTGTGTGTGTGTGTGTGTGTGTGTGTGTGTAACTGGGATTGACCCAGTATTGAACTTCTGATTATCTTAAACTAATCAATATAATTCATGTTTGGTCACAGTAATTATTCAGATATGGATACAGCACAGCCAAAGGCAATAAAATATGAATGAAGGTTGCTTGGACTTCTGAGAGAGAGAGAGAGGCTTATTCTTCTATAAGGACCACCTGAATTTACATTTTCTCTTCTCCTGAGTGATGGGGACTGAATCACAGCAGCCATTCTTTTACTTGAGGCTAAAGTGTCTGGGGGTGTTCCTTATGGGGAAAACTGAGGATGAAGCAAAACCTATGGAGGATAGAGTGGAGAGACAGAGAGGAAGCAAGTCTTCTGTGAAATTGTTTAAGCAGACCTGTTAAAGTTCCCTAAAATTATATTTAATTTATACTTTTAGTCTTTTGTACCAATTGAATCCCTTATGAGTTTTTGCCAATTTGAGTTGGATTTATTTATTTTTATTCACAAATATCTGTGTGACACAGTTCACTTTTTATTTTATTTAAACAATTTTTTTAATGTTTATTTATTTTTGAGAGAGACAGAGTGTGAGCAGAGGAGGGGCAGAGAGAAAGGGAGACACAGGGGCGCCTGGGTGGCTCAGTCGGTTAAGTGGCCGACTTCAGCTCAGGTCATGATCTCGTGGTCCGTGAGTTCGAGCCCCGCATCAGGCTCTGGGCTGATGGCTCAGAGCCTGGAGCCTGCTTCCAATTCTGTGTCTCCCTCTCTCTCTGCCCCTCCCCCGTTCATGCTCTGTCTCTGTCTCAAAAATAAATAAAACATTAAAAAAAAATTTTTTTTTTTAAATAAAAAATAAAAAAAATAAAAAAAATAAAAAAAAAAAGAAAGGGAGACACAGAATCCGAAGCAGGCTCCAGGCTCTGAGCTGTCAGCACAGAGCCTGATGTGGGCTGAACCCACAAACTGCAAGATCATGACTGAGCCACAGATGCCTCTAAAGTTTATTTATTTTTGGGAGAGAGAGAGAGAACATGTAAGCATGCACTCACATGCGTGTGAGTAGGAGAGGGGCAGAGAGAATGGGAGAGAGAATCCCAAGCAGGCTCTGTGCTGTCAGCACAGGCTCGAACCCACGAACTGCGAGATCATGACCTGAGCTGAAATCAGGAGTCCAACGCTTAACCAGTGAGCCACCCACGCACCCCTAGAGTTTATTTTTAATGCATTGTTTATTTCTAGGCATACAAAAAAGCCCTGGCTAGTGGGTTGCGAGGGTTTTGAGTGTCAGTTACCATTCTGTACCCAAATCCACTCTGCCTGCTCACCCACAATATCTAAGTCTGGCTTATGTCACTAGGGACTTTTCCATGGTAATGTAGTCAGTATTCCTGAGATCTTTCTATTTAACTTATTGATCAAACCATCCGTTCGTGCTAGCCCCTTTATTAGAGTATTAGTGTGGGCACTTTGGCTGCAAGAAGCACAGACTAATTTGTTCTGTTTCAAAAAATAATTTATTAGCCTTTAGATGTATCTCATGAAATCCCAAATTTATAGGGGATATGATATGATATGATATGATATGATATGATATGATATGATAGGAAGGATTTGGGCCCCAGAAAAGGACTAAAGCAGGAACTATAGAGAGCTGACAGTTTTCTTTCATTTCTCTACACTGCACGTTCTGCCCTTTTGCCTCCATGGTGAGATAGAATGGGCCCTTCACTCCGAAATTATATATAAACCAGCTCTGTTCGTGAACAGACTAGACTTTTTCTGTGTTCCAATTCTACATTCTCAGATGAAACAATCTAGTTGCTTCTGTTTGAGTCACATACTCACATTCAGTTCAACAGACTCTAATCAGATGTGATGTCCTATGACACACACGTGTTCTCAGGGGCCTCCCTCATGGAGGTATTGATGGAGCAGTTCTCAGAGGAAAGAGATTATTTTGAGGTGGGCTGATCCCACGGGAATCGTATGCTGAGAAGTCATTTTGGCCTGAGCTACATTTATGAATGAGAATTTCTTCTTCCCTATTCCTAAGCCCACCACTGGCAAGGTCTTGAGCCCATATCCATCAGTGGTTGCAAATAGAGAAGTAATGCTTAATTTTTTGGGCCGGGTGATTCTGAATCTCTGCTTCAGCCTGGCTTGGAGGGGCTCTAATGCATGGGGCTGGTTTCCTTAAGAGAAATAGTGCAGATAGTCTTTTTAGGTGAGCTGGTGAAAGAGCAGTAGAAAAATTTGGGGGCTCTTTTAAAACTGAGGGGGTGAGGCTGCAACTCATTTTGTTTCACACTCAAGTAGCAGGCTGTGTATACATGCTAACAATATATAGGCCTTCTGTCTCCTGAGCTGGTTAACGTGTTGCAGAACGTTGACTTCTAATTCATGACTCAAGTGGGAGAAAGCATTCTGTTTAGCATACCTTTCTCTGCTTTATAGACATAGAATATATACATCCATATTAGAAATGCTTGTTTTTGGTTACAAAAGTAAAGATTTAAGTGTGTGATTTTGTGTAAATATTGATAAACTATGGCTAGAAACACAGCTCTGAGTGTATCATCTGTTGAAGGATCAACGATGCCATTTATATGGGAGACAGCATTACTATTCTACCTGTGAATATTGTGTTGACCCTATTTGTCTAAATTTGTAGATTGCCAAATGTTACTTATTTTATATTGAATCTAGAACCAAAAAAAAAAAAAACCCCTCATAATAGCCAAAATAATACTCTTGTGGTAGCCAAAATACTTAATACTCTTCTGAAAAAATTTTGTTTTTATATTTAAATGAATAATATCAATATATACTTTTATAGGACAGTGCCTGTATTCCATCAAATGGATGAATCTATAAGTTCCAGCAATACATTATTATGAGGAATATTTGTAAAAAGGTACAATAATAACAAATGCCATTTTAAAAGGTTTATTGAACCAGTTTTTAATGTCCTCAGTGATATGCTTATCCTGAATCTATATTTAAAACTATCTCATTAATTTTAAGCCGTGAAAGTGCCTTCTTAGGTTTCTTAGAAAATATTTATGTGCAGGTAAGGGGAAAAGGGAGGAGACTAATGCTTTATTGAAGATCTTTTGTTCCAGACACTGTGCTAGTTGTGTACAACACCCTGGGATACGAGGCAAAGGTGGTCGTTATCCTGTTGGGACTTGAAGTCTCTGGAGAAAGAAAGAAATAAAATATAATCAATTAAATGCACAAAAGTGAATGTTTGGGTAAGCACCAGGGTGCAGGACAATACAAGGGACTGTTAGTGCTTCAGTCATCAACAGGAAATTGACAGGAATGGACAGCAAAACTGTTAAACAAGTCTTAGCACAACAGCTCTCAGTGCGTTTAAATGACCTTGTAACTATTTATCACGAATAGGACCCCAAATGCAATGTGATTGTTCCTGTAGTCACTGTCTAATTAGAGTCAAGAAAACAACCAAAATGGTAGCCCAGATGATTACAGATCTTAGGAAAATACAGACTTTCTGGAATGTGGCCACTTTCCCCAACAGAACTGATCTGTCCCTTCCTGAAAGCAGGATGTGGTGCCATCATCTTTTCCTTTTGCCCCTCCCCCACCTCTTGTCTTTCTACCTCATTGACAGCTCCTTCTCTGTGAAGGTTCTTTTGAAACGCTTCTTTCGGATTTTCCATGTATAATATCATATCATCTGCAAAAAGTGAAAGCTTAACTTCATCTTTGCCACTTTTGATGCCTTTGATTTCCTTTTGTTGTCTGATTGCTGATGCTAGAACTTCCAACACTATGTTAAACAACAGCGGTGAAAGTGGACATCCCTGTCGTGTTCCTGATCTCAGGGAAAAAGTTCTCAGTTTTTCCCCATTGAGGATGATGTTAGCTGTGGGCTTTTCATAAATGGCTTTTATGATGTTTAAGTATGTTCCTTCTATCCCGACTTTCTCGAGGGTTTTTATTAAGAAACGTTGATGAATTTTGTCAAATGCCTTTTCTGCATCGATTGACAGGATCATATGGTTCTTATCTTTTCTTTTATTAATGAGATGCTAGAACTGATACATGAATTTAGCAAAGTTGCAGGATACAAAATCAATGTACAGAAATCAGTTGCATTCTTATACACTAATAATGAAGCAACAGAAAGACAAATAAAGAAACTGATCCCATTCACAGTTGCACCAAGAAGCATAAAATACCTAGGGATAAATCTAACCAAAGATGTAAAAGATCTGTATGCTGAAAACTATAGAAAGCTTATGAAGGAAATTGAAGAAGATATGAAGAAATGGAAAAACATTCTGTGCTCATGGATTGGAAGAATAAATATTGTCAAAATGTCAATACTACCCAAAGCTATCTACACATTCAATGCAATCCCAATCAAAATTGCAGCAGCATTCTTCTCGAAGCTAGAACAAGCAATCCTAAAATTCATATGGAACCACAAAAGGCCCCAAATAGCCAAAGTAATTTTGAAGAAGACCAAAGCGGGAGGCATCACAATCCCAGACTTTAGCCTCTACTACAAAGCTGTCATCATCAAGACAGCATGGTATTGGCACAAAAACAGACACATAGACCAATGGAATAGAATAGAAACCACAGAACTAGACCCACAAACGTATGGCCAACTCATCTTTGACAAAGCAGGAAAGAACATCCAATGGAAAAAAGACAGTCTCTTTAACAAATGGTGCTGGGAGAACTGGACAGCAACATGCAGAAGGTTGAAACTAGACCACTTTCTCACACCATTCACAAAAATAAACTCAAAATGGATAAAGGACCTGAATGTGAGACAGGAAACCATCAAAACCCTAGAGGAGAAAGCAGGAAAAGACCTCTCTGATCTCAGTTGTAGCAATTTCTTACTTGACACATCCCCAAAGGCAAGGGAATTAAAAGCAAAAATGAACTACTGGGACCTCATGAAGATAAAAAGCTTCTGCACAGCAAAGGAAACAACCAACAAAGCTAAAAGGCAACCAACGGAATGGGAAAAGATATTTGCAAATGACATATTGGACAAAGGGCTAGTATCCAAAATCTATAAAGAGCTCACCAAACTCCACACCCAAAAAACAAATAATCCAGTGAAGAAATGGGCAGAAAACATGAATAGACACTTCTCTAAAGAAGACATCCGGATGGCACATGAAAAGATGCTCAACGTCACTCCTCATCAGGGAAATACAGATCAAAACCACACTTAGATATCACCTCACACCAGTCAGAGTGGCCAAAATGAACAAATCAGGAGACTATAGATGCTGGAGAGGATGTGGAGAAACGGGAACCCTCTCGCACTGTTGGTGGGAATGCAAATTGGTGCAGCCGTTCTGGAAAACAGTGTGGACGTTCCTCAAAAAATTAAAAATAGACCTGCCCTATGACCCAGCAGTAGCACTGCGAGGAATTTACCCAAGGGATACAGGAGTGCTGATGTATAGGGGCACTTGTACCCCAATGTTTATAGCAGCACTCTCAACAATAGCCAAATTATGGAAAGAGCCTAAATGTCCATCAACTGATGAATGGATAAAGAAATTGTGGTTTATATACACAATGAAGTACTACGTGGCAATGAGAAAGAATGAAATATGGCCCTTTGTAGCAACATGGATGGAACTGGAGAGTGTTATGCTAAGTGAAATAAGCAGCCATACAGAGAAAGATAGATACCATATATTTTCACTCTTATGTGGATCCTGAGAAACTTAACAGGAACCCATGAGGGAGGGGAAGGAAAAAAAAAAAAAAAAGAGGTTAGAGTGGGAGAGAGCCAAAGCATAAGAGACTCTTAAAAACAGAACAAACTGAGGGTTGATAGGGGGTGAGAGGGAGGGGAGGGTGGCTGATGGGTATTGAGGAGGGCACCTTTTGGGATGAGCACTGGGTGTTGTATGGAAACCAATTTGACAATATATTTCATATATTGGAAAAAATACGCTTCTTTATCGCCAACATTTGTCTTCGGCCAGTGCTTCTCACCCAGAGACCATTGATTATGCCCAAGGGGTATATTTAGCAATGTCTGGGGTCACAACTGGGGAGGGTGCCTCTGACATCCAGTGGGTGGAATTCAGAAATGCTCCTATCCTACCACACACAGGGCAGTTCTCTCACAAAGAAAACAAAGCAAAACAGAAGAATCCCCAAAAGCAAAAAAACTCCCCAGCAACCCCAATGGTCTGGCCTAAGGATGAGAAACATTCTAAATTTAATAAACAAAACTCTTCCCTTAGTTGGTCTCATTGAAACCCTCATTATTTAGTACCATTTGTGTGTCAAACTCCCAAACTTACAGTTTCAGTGTGGATCTCTTGCCAAGGCTCCTTGCAAACCTGCACACCCTGTGCATTCTCCGTTTCTATGACCAGTACCACGGATGCATCCAGGCCCAAATACTAAGGCTTATCTGTAATTCCTGTTTCTTTCTCACCTGTCAGATCCCACCAAAGACATCCAAGTTATCTTCCGCCTTCAGTGTATGTCTGATCTAACCACTTCTCATTACTTCTACCCAATCTTAACTCTCATCTGCAATACAGAAATACTGATGGTCAAAATAGCAATTAGGTGCACTTGTAAGAACAAAATCAAATCATGTTTCCCCCCTACTTCCTTTCTTCATTGTGAAAATCCCTCCTAAGTGTGATCTAGAAGGCATTGTGTGAACCTACCTCATCTCCTATCTTTCTCCCCTTTGTTCACATACAGGGCTTCTTTCCTTTTCTTTTTATATTTGGCTTTCAGTAGTTTGACTATAATGTGCTTAGGCATGATTTTCTTTGTATTTATTTTGCTTGGGGTTCAGTGAGCTTTTAAAATCTCTTAATTTGTGGTTCTTACCAATTTGGGAAATTTAAAGTTATTATTTCATGGAGCATTTTATCTTTTTGCCTTCTGGGACTCTAATCTTATATGTTACATTTTCTGATACTCTCCCACAGCTCTCTGAGGCACTATTTATGTCTGTTTGTCTCTCTGTATTTTCAAGTTTTAGCTCTTCTTCACATTGGATACTTTCTATTGGTCTCTTAATGTCCTCTGACTCTCCTCTGTCATCTCTATTTAGCTATCAAGCCCACCCAGTGAAATTTTTATTTCATATGTTGTATTTTTCAGTTACAGAATTTGCATTTTTTTTTCTTTGCAGTTTCTTTTTCTCTCATAAGATTTCTTATTCTATAATTTTCAGAGCACATATTCCTGTTATGTCATTGAACAGAGTTATAATAGCTCTTTAGAGCCCTTCCCTGTTTATTCCAACATCTGGATCATCTCATGTTGGTCTGAATTATTGCCTTATCTCTTGACAATGGGTCGCCGTAATACAGATTCTTCATATGTCCAGTTATTTCAGATTGTCCCCTGGACACTGTGAATGTTATGCTATTGGTATCTCTGGATTCTATGATACTCCTCCAAAGGATGTTAATGTCTTTGTCTTCAGAGAAGATTACTCTGGTTGGGCTCAAACTGTCAGTTGTATCTCTTGGGAAGCTATTGCAATTTTAGTTTAGTTCCTTTTCGTTATCTTGCCAGTAGCTGGACTACTTACAGTCTGCCTTGGCCACGTGAGGTGTAGTGTCGGGATTAGCCAGAGATGTGGGCAGAGTGTGCATGGAGCAATTGGGGTTCCTTCTCTCTGGCCCACTCCTTCCTGGTGTTTCTACCTTCCTCGCTGTTTCTACCAGCAGTGATTTCCTCGGTATCTATCATCTTGTGCTTAATTCCTAAAAAGACTGAGTTTTTTTTTAAATTGGTAGTCACTTTATAGATGGGATGCCCTCAGACTAAAAGCCACAGAGATAGGAAACTAACCCTATGGCATTTCCCTTCTTCTAAATATTGACTCCCTTCCAGAATCTTTCTTCTTTTGTTCACTCTCCAGAGCTTTCAGGTCATTGGTTGTTGTATTTTGTCCAGAGTTAATGGCTGTTCTCCATTGGCAGCACTGCCACACTGCAGTGGAATCTTTCTTATTGTTTCTTGGACATAAAAGTTATTACCACAGAGCAGGAAACTGGAACAGGCACTAAACAGGTGTTATTTGACCCTCCATTTAATAGCAAGTCCTTTTGAAGTTCTGGAATAAAGCATAAAAGAGAGTGGCATGTTTAGCCTTCTGTAACCCTGCGCACTATTATTGCTGTTGTATTGGCCGGATCTCGTTATATGGCAGGTGACAGAAGAGGCTGTGGTAGATCCAGGCTTGACTCCGAGCCGGGAAGTGACTGTGGCATCTGCAAGCCCTGCGTCCCTGCGCCATTAAATTCAGTTCCAGCCAAAGCAAGAAAGCTTTGCTTTCCTAGATGCCTCGGCAAATATCTTTTTGCATTTCTTTCTTGTGACTGGCTGTCTATTTCTGAACCAATCACTGTGCTGACAGGATAGGATGCTATGTTTTAACCAGTCTAGACTCATCATTATATATGTGTAGATATGTGTCTATGTGTATCAGTCTCATTTGGATAGCATGTATGTGAGTGAGCAAGAGGTTGAACTGAGAAGAAATTTCCAGGAGAGGGAACAGATGCTGGCCAGTGTTCAGCAGATCGAATGCCATTGTCATGATTCTTGCTGGATTCATGGACTTAAGTATTTTTTATTCTAGCTGGGTGAAGGAATACATTTGACTCAGTCAGAAACCCTCTCACCATATAACATTTTACAAACTCCTATAACTTTCTGAATTTACGGCAAGAAGACAATCTCAGAAAAGATAGGAGGAGCAAGTTTACCAGTGTACTCCTCCTACTCTCAATTCCAAGGTCCTGTTTTCGTGTGGTGAGCATTTGGTATTTTATGACATGTAATATCCACTCTGGTGATCCTGAAATATATCTTGATCTCAGGGTCTTGGTACCAAGGGCTCTTTTCTATGTAAGCCATCAATAAAGCTGGTTTGTGCTACAAGTATAAAAATCCTGTAAGTTGACTGGGGGAGAGTAAATGATTGAAACAAAAAGAGAACGTATGTAATCAACAAGCAGTTCTATTCTAAAACTATTTTTTTTAATTACAAAATAAAGCACAGATAGAGAAAACCCTTGGGTTTAAGCATATTTGATTAATTGTAGCTCATTACAATTATTATTTTTTTATTAAAATAATTTTTTAATCTTTATTTTTGAGAGAGAGAGAGACAGAGACAGAGTGTGAGCAGGGAGGAACAGAGAGAGAGGGAGACACAGAATCCAAATCAGGCTCCAGGCTCCGAGCTGTCAGCACAGAGCCCGATGCAGGGCTCAAACTCATGAACCGTGAGATCATGACCTGAGCTGAAGTCAGACGCCCAACAGACTGAGCGACCCAGGCACCCTTCATTACAATTATTATTATTATTGAGGCTCAGGTTGTTCCAGGTTTAACCAGTAGAAACCTTTTGAAATTGGCTGCTGTGTTAAACTAAATTATTTCCTACCAGCCCCCCACTTCAAATTCATAAGTTGAAGCCCTAGCACCCAATATGGCTCTATTTAGAGATACGGCCTTTAAGGAAGGAAGGAAGGAAGGTTAAATGAGGTCATGAGGATGGGTCCTATCCGATATGAATTGTGTCCTTATAAGAAGAGAGAATGGTACTGGGGGTACAAATGCACAAAGAGAAGGTCATGCAAGGACATAGGGAGAAGGTGGCTATATGCAAGACAAGGAGATCTCAGGAGATACCTAGCTTGTCAGCACCTTGATCTTGGACTTCCAGTCTCCAGAACTGTGAGCAAATAAATTTCTGTTGTTTAACTGACCCGTCTGTTGTATTTTATGACAGCCCTAGTGCCCTAACCTAGCTCCTGAATCCTTTTGATGAGACCCCGCTAATTATTTGGTAGCTTCTTCACTATGTGGTGGACAGGGTGCTTTGGCTAGTTTGTCATCTTGTTTTTGCCTGCTCTTGACCTAGGATGAGGCATTTCTTTAAGAAGCACTGATTTCTTCTTGTGAAAAGTAGTATTTCAAGATGATAATCTGGGCACAAGGGATGCCCTTTGCCACTCGGTCATTGTTTCTAGGCCTTTTCAGGGAAGCTAGGAAATATGTACTTTCAGAGGTAAAGTTTTTCATGATTTCATGTTGATACTTCAATTCAAATTCAGGATTACAGACTTTTACTTTACTTCTTCTTTATGCCTCCACACTAAAAAAAAAATCTCAATTTTGAAAATACAGGGTAGAATTAGACAGTAGAATTTGAATATTCCCTAATTATTTGTTTTATCTGTGCCCTTCACAGTTGTAGCATAACATGAAATGTAGTTTTTAGCATTTTTCCTGTTTTTTTCTTTGGGAACTGATATTACGAGAGTGTTTGTTATTGCTGTCTTTCAAATCTATCCATTCATTTTGATTTTTGAAAATTTCTTATTTTTCATTTTCTTTCCCGTAGGGCATTACCTTTGTGTGACTGGCTCCTGTGTTCCTTCTGGTTTAGTCTTCATTTCAGAACTTGTTCTTTCATCTTTTGTTCTGTACCGAGTATGGGCACTGCATCTGTCAGGTTTTCTGATACTGCTTTGTGTTATTCTTCCATGTTTTCTTTCATTATCTTTTATCTTTTGTTTTTCTTTTTAGGGGCATATCTTTCTAGCATGCTTTCTTTGTCTGTGGGCGATTTTTCTGTTCCTTACTCTCTTTTTTATCATAACAACTCTGTGTGAGATTTGACTGCAGTATTTTTTGTTGCTCATTCTATAGGAAGGGAGTATTGTTTTCCTGGACATTTAGGTTGAGGCTGGCTTCAGAAAAGCTTTTCTAGCTTTACAGAACTTCTTCCGTTTCTGTGTAGCATTTAAAATTATGGGTGCTTCTTTTCTGAAATTCCTTGGCTTTAATTCCATTCTCACATTGGTCTAGACCTTCTTTATCTGTGCTTCTTGGATCCCTATTCTGTTAAATTTTGATTCCACTTCCAGAACTTTTTCTGTGTAGAGTTCTGTCCTGGAAAAGAGGCTGCTTGATCTGTTTTAAGAGTTCACAGGTTCGGATAGCTCCTGATCATTCACTTCCTTCAATCGTAGGTCATTTGCACATACCCGGTAATCGAGAGGGCAAAAGCGTCCCTGTTTCTGCTGCTGTTCTCAGATTGGCCCACTGTACTTTCTGGCAAATTCTGTTGGCTGTTTGGGGGTTGTCCTGTCCTCAGTGCTTCTCCCCACTGCCCAGACTCTGATAATGGGAAAATCTGTGGCTGTTGCTGATTTCCACCCCCTAACCCCCTGTTTATATTTTGAAATTGTGGGAATTCTCTATCATCTAGTTTTGTTATATTTCTTGGATTTATTTTCTAGTTGTTCCATCTGGTTTATGTGGGGATTTGGAGATAGTGAAAACTATGCCTTCACGGCTGCCATCTTTCCAGGATGACTCCCAATGCTCCTATTTTAACACATTTGAAAAAACCATCCAGAAGCAGGGAGATGGCTCTAACAGTTTCTCATTCAGGAAAACAGAAAGGAAGTCATAGTCACCAATCCTGCTGCTTCTGGGTGAGAGATCAGGAAAAGCTCCTGAAATTCTGGTTGAATATCCTTCAGCAAGGAGCCTGCTGTTTTATTTTTAATTTCATTTGCTTTTAGTAATTTAATTCTTGCAGAGCTTGATTTTGCCATTCGGAAACATGACTGCTGCCTCTGAGCCTTGACTGTGCTCTCTTGCTGTTTCATAGCATCCTCAATTATGCCATGTTCTTTGAAACCAGGCTTTGAAATATGCTAAAAATGAGTCTTGGTACCTACATGGTATCTGCTTGGGTTCCGTCTGGCTTTGCTTTCTTATAATGTTTGTTGTGTTTACAGTGGGAGAACCGCAGCCTCCCATGTTGGGCGTTTTATCAACATACAGCTTATTATGACCTCTGGGCTTATACTGTGAGCAAAATGTAAGGTATGGTCCTTCCCCTGAGGGTGTTTGGTTCATCTCCTCTGTCTTTTGGGCTGATACAGGAAGCATGGGAACTAGTTTCATGTGGACTCTTTCCCCCTCCACCGCCACCCCAACTCTGGATACTGAGGAAAATGTTGTGCTGGTTAAACATAACTAGATCTTTGAATTATAGTCCTGCTTTGCATTGGAGTTTAGTGTTATGTTGTTGTCATTATCATCCACCAAGATTCTGAATGAAAGTCTGGATTAATCAGTGCACATGCTCATCAGCGTGAAGAATGTATTTGCTCTTACGTGTTCTAAATTGCTGTCCATGCTTATTCAGAGCTGTGAGATAGGAGATAGTCTCTCTCCCTTGTTATGTTTAGGACAACAGTCAAGGCCATTTGCAGTACCTTTCTAACTGTACTTTCCACCATTTAAAATTGGGCGAAAACGCAAATGGCATCTTTATAACTTCATATTTTAGATGACTTTTTTAATGCTCATTTATTTTGAGAGAGAGAGAGAGAGAGAGAGAATATGTGAGAATGCGAGCAGGGGATGGGCAGAGAGAAAAAAAGAGAGAGAGAGAATCCAAAGATGTGGGGCTGGATGTGGTGCTCAATCCCACAACCCTGAGATCATGACCTGAGCTGAAATCCAGAGTTGCACACTTAATTGACTGAGCCACCTAGGCTCCCCAAGCCTATTTTGTTTTTTGAATAAAATTCCTTGGATGGTTCCTGACCTAAAATTTGGTAACTTACCAAACAGATGACTTCTTTCAAGAAGAAGAATCAAAAATGGCCAGTCATATCTGTAGACAAACCATTTATAGATTTAAGGCTACAGCTTTCCTCTCAGTAGAGTGATGGTGAAGAAGATACTTTGGGAATCACTTTGCCTGTTTTCGATCACCAGCTCCACCGTCTTGTAGTGTGTGACATAGGTATGTGATATCGGGCAGTTTTCAAATCCTCTTCATGTCTCCATTTCCTCATATGTAAAATGTGGTAGTAATGATCTCTACATCATATGGTTAATGTGAGGATTCAATAAGATGATGTTTATTCACATTAGATCCTCAACTATAGGTTTGGTGAATAAAAATGGAGTCTCTATGCTTTTTTAGGCGCTGTACTGGTCAACTGGGATATAACAATGAGCAAAAATTCCCTCATGTGGAGCTTTACAGTTAGATGAAGGAATTAATTAGTCATCACATGAAGGAATATAACATTGCACCATGATAAGTGCAATGGAGAGGAATGGTGCACTTCAAGAGCATATAATAAAGACAAGAGCTGTCTGGGAGGCTAAGGAAGGTTCTCACGGGAAGGCTGAGTTCACATGTAAAGAAAAATAGATGGCAATGAATTAGGAGGAGGTGTGTGTTTTCCATATGTGTGGGTGAGCACATGTAGGAATGAGAGCATCCCTTCCAGAGAGCCGAGCATGGAGAAAGTGGCCCTGAGGCAAGAGGGCACTTGGTGAACATGAAGGGCTGAAATAGGCCCATGTGTGAAGGGAAGGGTACAGTGGGCAGCGTTACTTGAGATGAGGCTGGAGTGAGAGGGAGGTTGGAGTGGTCACAACTTGGTGCCTTCATAAGCTATGTTTAAGAAGGTGGTCTAGCAAAGGACCTTGGTGTTTGAATTCTGGAGAGACATTTGCAAAGATCTATTATTGTTGTTGTTATTGTTGTTACTATTGTTATTCCCTAGCAGTCCTTACCATACTAAATATGTTTATATACTTTCATGTTTATTTATTTGTTCTTTCCTCCAATCTCTATTCTTCTCTGAACTCTTAATTCCCCAGTCCTTCCATTTAGGAATAAAGCTGGGAAGACAGCTTTTTCTTTCAATCAGTCTTAAAGTAGAATTTGCTTTTGTATACTTTTAGCCAAGAAAAATGAAAAACAGTTGCCAAAATATTACCTACTGTGACACACATCAATATTTTATGCTTTTTTGCCTTTGAGAAATGCTCAAATGTTGTCATTTTTTATTTGTCTAACGTAAACAAACTAAAGCCAAAATTATTACAAATTTTGGTGTCCTGTATTGGCCTATTTCACATGTTTTGATCTTACCCAGAACCAACTTTTGGAGATATGAGGCCTGAGGTCTACTCTGTGTGAAAAAGGAGGGGTTTGACAGTGTCTGTATGGCGCGCGTATGTGCACACATGGGTATTTTATATTTGCTGATGTAGAGTTGGTCACTGAAGAGCTGACATGTGTGCTGTGAAACTTCCCCGTCACCAATAAGGCCACAACTGTTTTTCCTACCCTAAGATAAGGAAATAATGTATTCTATGAGGCCATGAAAAGAAAACTCTGCTGAGCTTTACATAAAACCTGGCTAGCCTTGGGATGCTCTAGGGCCCAAACCATGATGTCCCATCACTGTTCTCCTCGATAGGCACTATCTATGCCCCTTTACCTCTTTGTTCTCTAGCACGTCTGCTGTGTATAAAGGTGCCTCCCCTGTCTTGTTACGTGTTTTGCCTATTATCATTGTACTGGTAAACTTGGCTATAAAAATACTTTTTTTTTGTATTTGCATATTATTCTGGTATAGAATGAGGTTTTAGCTCATCTGGGATAAGAGTTGTTAATTCTATTAGCATTTTTCTAACTACAACTATTACATCTGTGTAATAACTTCACATTCCATGTAATCTGCATCTTCCTGGAAGTTTTCTGAATATGGTTATAAAACTAAATGTACTTTTAATGGTAGGAATTGTCTCTAGTAAACTTAGGGAATGAGTAGAAATTTGGATGGTGGGTTTGGGCCATGGAGAATCTCAGTCCTCCATTATACTGTTATTGCTGATAACCACTTCTTCCATAAGAATCGCAAGTGTAATGCTGAGTTGAGAAATCAGGTGAAGGTTTTTCACCTTTATTTGATGTACAAACTTTGATTTTATTTCCTCAGGAAAAAAATGTTTTAGCCCACATCCTTTTTTTTTTTTAATGTTTATTTTTATTGTTTATTTTTGAGAGAGAGAGAGAGCAAGCCGGGTTGGGGCAAAGAGAGAGAGACAGAGAATCCAAACCTGTGAACTGTGAGTTCAGACCCACAAACCATGAGATTGTGACCTGAGCCAAAATCAGACGCTTAACCAATTGAGCTACCTAGGCGCCTCTAGCCCATACACTTCTGATTAACGTATTTAGATCAAATACTTTTGGCTGAATTAACAAAATAAGCAAAAATAAAAGTTTCCTGATGTAGCTCTGTACTTACATGTAACAGTTAATTTGTTTCCTGTTATATAATGTATTTGTCAGGTAATAGTAATTAGTTAATTGAATAGACATATTTAATATTTGATCAAAATGTTAATAAAATATTTGAGCAAAGAGTTAATAGTTTACAGCATTTTGTTTCATGGTTGGCTTCATGGACAATACATACATTTTTTTTTTAACAGCAACTGCTCTAGTAAATCAATTTCTCACATAGTACATGAGCCCCTTTTGATCATTAATGCCTGACATGTGACATGTAATGGTAATCAAATAAACAGGTGATTATTCTGAAAAAATATTACATCTGTTCCAGGACCTGATCTACAGGTTTGCATATCCAAAAAACCTACCTGTTGCACTAGGAAGATGGAGGAGAGATACCAGACTGCAGCTCGCCAAGATATGCAGGAAGTTCTTCAATCGTCCAGCTCCACATTAAAGTTTCTAATATCGCGAAATGCTGCTGCTTTTCAAGGTAAATGTATCTTGATTTCTGAAACTAAGGAGAAGTCTTGTTATGCAATCTTCCTATTACCATTATCCTGGTAAACTTGGGCTAGGTTTTCTTACCTTTGCATACCATCATTCTGGAACAAAATGAAGTTTTAACTTCTTTTAACCCTCAGAAAAAGGTCATTATTTCTGAGGTCAATCAGGACATAAATACTGAGTTGGACTGGGAAAACTGTTATATTAGTGAAATAGTCCTTGGAAATATGTGCCCTTTGTGGGTCCTTCCAGGTCCCTCAGTATTCTGACCTATGGTTTTACTGCAGTATGAATGGACATAATTATTAGATTTTAGTATTCTGTAACATAAAATCTCATTGCTTTTAACTGGGAAATTATAGATTTATTTTTAAAAATATGATTTGAAGAAATATTTGTCTAAGTTTTTCCCCTGGCTACCTCATGTGGTTTTCATAAGAACACCAGTGTGATATGTCAAAGTGCAGACAAGTCTGATAAACAGTAAAATAGGAAATATTAATTGGATATTTAAGGATCAGCTAAGACCAGAACTCAACCTTAATTCAAACAGTATGTTCAGAAATAAAATTAATGGGTTATAAAATTACAAGGCACATTGGAAAATAGATGATCTTTCCCTTATTTTAGTCATCATCTCCATAAAACCCCTTATTACTACAATAAAATAGCTTAATTTATTTTTCCTTTTATAAAACATTAGCTTAACTGTATATGATTAGAATGAAAATATCTAGATTATACTACTTTTCAAACAAATTTATTGCTTTTGTTCAAAGCAAAATAGACTTTTGTTAGTATTCCTTTTCCTTTATGTATATTATTGTCAGTCTATTTAAATATTTGTGCTTTGTTTACATGCATAACTAAATCACAAAGCTGATTAATTTTTAAAACTATGTTCATTAAATAACATAAATACAATGAATCAGGATAAAATTTAAGTGGAGTTAAAATGTAGTTCATGATGAATTAGTGATTTTCTTAGGGAAACTGTGATACGTCAAATTTTAAGATGTTATTATTTTAGTGATTTTTTAGATGTCTTAGAAAACAACTTTATGTCTGTTATGGGATTTATTCATATGAAATTGTTGGAGGAAAACATGTTGATATGCCTTGTAAGCAAAGATTTGTGATTTGAACTGGCTGAACCAGAAGACTATAACCACATACACAGAGTGATGTGATGGTTTTTTTCTCATGGAAATGACAACATGCACAATATGGACAATACATTCTAGGGGTAAAGGGCAGTGAATAAACCAGTCTGACCAGAACAGGGATGGGGAGTGTGGTGGAGATTCTGTGCTTGAAAAGGTGAGCTGGACTCACATGGAAGGAGATTTAGAGCATCAACTTGAGTTTGAGTCATTAAAGTTTACTGAACAGGAAAGCTTCATGATGATTTCTTATCTTTTAATGTCAAAACTAATCCTTTCAAGGAAGAATATATGGCTGAAGAAGATCATGACCAATGAAACCGACCTTTTTGGGTAGCAGAGCTAATTATAGAAGTGAAAGAAAGTGCTGTCGTTGCTAATATATTGGCACTCAGTGAATGTTGAACATTTTCTTCTACCTTCAAAGATATCTTAACAAACCTTTTACACATTGTTGGATAAATTGATCAAGATAGAATACATCATGGGGTGCCTGGCTGGCTCAGTTGGTAGAGCATGCAACTCTTGATCTGAGGGTTGTGAGTTCAAGCCCTATGTTGGGTGTGGAGATTACTTGAAAAAAAAAAAAAAAAAAGAGACAGAATATATTAGGTTCAAATGATTGGGAAAAATACAACACCTGAATTATTTACTTTTAAAATGGGTTCAGGCTGTTGAAAAATTGTGGTGATATTGCTAAAAGTTTGGTGACAAATAAGAAGTAGAAATACATGGGATCGTCTCTATCTACCATAGTGTCAGGTAATTTATCTACATTGAAAAATTTTTCTGTTTAATAAATTTTGTTATATTCAATAGGTTGAGTTTTGCTGGGGAGGGGGAGAGATGGCTACACAGAATCTGAAGGAGGCTCCAGGCTCTGGGCTATCAGCACAGAGCCTGATGCGGGGCTCAAACTCATGAACTGTGAGATCATGACCTGAGCCAAAGTTGGATGCTTAACTGACTGAGCCACCCAGGTGCCCTTGAGTTTTGCTGTTTACTTAAATATTAATCGTAAAAATGAAAATGATAGGCTCTTTCTTAAATAAAACTTGTTATAAGTGGTTGTTTTCGCCCTTTGTGGAATGTCAAGTTTTATTTAAGAATCATGAGAAGGCAAAACAAATTTAGAATAAATTTGCCTAAAGGCTAACTTTACTGGAATACATTCTTTTATAAGAAGAATAACTGCTTTTCATTTAATAGAGTGAGTAGCTTTAGGATTATGTCCATAAAAACAAGCTTAAACATATATACTAAAAGCAGTTTGAGAAATCACATCTACTGTACCATAATCGAGCAGGTGACTTTATCAGTAAGTAAAATGCCTACTATCTAGTTTCCGTGCCATCAGAATATCTGAAAACAATTCAAAGTCTTTATTTTTCTAAGAAGAAAGAAGCCAACACACTTAATTGGGAAAACTGGCTGCTTGAGAGAAATTTAATGGGGAAATCAATTCACTTCTCAAATAATGTAAGTAGATTTGCTGTTTTTGATATTTTGATTTTCAAATATTTCATTTATGTCTCCTACTCCAACAGTGTTAACCTGCTTTTTAAGTGGTATTCTGGGTTATAAAAGACTGTAGTATGGTCCCTTCTCTCATAGCTTTTATAGAATCCCACGGAAGCCTGGTTTTGAAGCAACCCTTTGGGTGTGACCGATGGGAATGATTGCTTGCGTGTATGGATGTAGTGGGCACCCACATTATTGTGAGATGAAGGAACTTTTAAAGGAAGGGAGAAAACAGTGCTGGCAACTGGTGCCGGAAGACAAGTTTATCCTGTACACAGTCTGCATTCAGATCTGGAATTGTGCACAGGAAGCTACCTACCAGTGCAATTGGAATCCGCCTACTGGGATGATTCTTCTATTTTCTTTTATGTAATTTATTTGTGTTGGTTCCAGTCACATTGCCTTAAATTAAACAAACAACGAAATGATAATCTGTTTTTGGAAGGATCCATAATTATGACCAGGGGCTTCACTGTATCCTCAAGTGTAGTCTTTCATACGGAATGGAGCATTTCATAAGCTGAAAGGAACAAGCTGTTATCTTTGTGTCTGTTGTTATTTGTAAATAAGTGGTGCTGTTTGCAGAGAGGAACACTGGCTATGTCACGGTGCAGACAGTAACTCTTCGTTATTTTCAAGGGCTTAATAATGATTGTGAATGAAGCAGAACAGCCACAGATAATGCGAAAGAGTTGTTTTTCCTTCCTCTCTTTTCAAGTGAGTGTGGGATTGCTGGCTTTAAAAATATTTTGGAAATACTCTTTATAATGTTTTATTTGTTTATACAATAAAGTATGGTGTGACTCATGAAGAAACAGAGGAAGTTGACAGAGAATATGTCATCTACAGTAAAAGAGCAACACTTATGCAGCTTTCAAATTTGGCAGTTTTTAAATCTCCATTCAAATAAGATAATGTAGTTTAGCTTTTTAAATTTAAAACTGAACAAATTTTTCAGCCTCACTTTCAAAAATTAAAAGGAAGGGAAAAAATAAAAGGAAGGAATATTTGGGAGAACGCCATTAGAAACTTGTCGAAACGTTGGGAAGATAAGGTTAAAAAGCTGCACCTTTTCTTCGAGTTGTACCTTTCCCTACTTCTCTTATCTTCCAGTTGCTCCTGTATTTCAAAAATATATGGTAGATACCAAGTCTATATTCTGGAGGTTTCCAGTTTTATATATGGCATTTAAAAAGTGTACATTATTACAAAAGACTGAGTGATAAATGATAGTTAGAACAGGAAAGTTTTATTTTATTTATTTATTTATTTTTTTTAAATTTTTTTTTTCAACGTTTTTTATTTATTTTTGGGACAGAGAGAGACAGAGCATGAACAGGGGAGGGGCAGAGAGAGAGGGAGACACAGAATCGGAAACAGGCTCCAGGCTCCGAGCCATCAGCCCAGAGCCTGACGCGGGGCTCGAACTCACGGACCGCGAGATCGTGACCTGGCTGAAGTCGGACGCTTAACCGACTGCGCCACCCAGGCGCCCCGAACAGGAAAGTTTTAACATTTTTATTTATGATTACATTCTCTTGGCTGAGTAAATTTTCATTTCTTGATTGTAAGTACTTGAAAGATTGGCAGGCTTGTCCTTGTGCATTGAAATGTTAGAATTAGGAATTTAATAAAAATACATTCTTATTTTTAATGAAATATAGGAATATGTTCAAAATTAAGCATCTTATTTTAAAAAGTAGGTGAATTAAGAGTGAGGATGTAATTAATGGATTTTTCTCCTTTACACTAACTACTGTAAAATGTATAGCTGGTGTATAGCTACTGTAAAACTAATGTAAAGTCAAAGGCACATAGTCAAAGGCACAAAGATATAGTGAATATTTGAATATATTAATATATGGGAGAGTAAATAGATTTATATAAATATTATTAAGCATGAGGTACATTAATCTTATTTTATTCACTTCAGCTATGCTTCACAAAGGTGGATAATAATTAAAATTATTCCTTGGAAGAGCATTGTGTCGAAGGATAAAGGAATAATACCGTTTTTAACACGGAGAGTTACCTGATCAAAAGTTCAAGTGTAAGAGAACGGGTAGCCTTAGGCTGGCAGTTGTGGGGGGTTGTTTCTCTCAATCTCTAGCAGCAGTAAATATAATTAACTGAACTGCATGAATAAATGAATGAATGAACACTACTTTCAAGAAGATGGCTCTGAAGTAAAATGCTTGAACCCCTCCCTTGCTCCTTTCTTTCTTTTATGTATTCCTCTCGATGATTTGCTGTGGCATTGGAGCACCTACTAGGTACCAGCACTGTTGGGTGCTGGGGTTACGGTGTCCAAACCTTTTATTGATTCCTTTAGACTTCTAATATGCCAACATCTGTCTTTTTCATTTATGAACTAGAAAGGGGCACATTATAGTGTCTCCTTCGATGGCATCCTGAATATGATTGCACTGTTTTTCCTTTTCAGTGTGAGGCAGCATGTGTGTTCATGTGTTATCTCATACAGCAGCTATCAACGCAATTGGTCTTTATCCAATTGTCCTTTATCTCAGAAATGTTAAAAAATAGTGTCTGTCGAATCTGTGTCAGCAGGCTTCTGTTAATTCTGCAAATGGGTAATTTTCCTGTATTCTAGATAAAAGTTGCAAGAGCTTAAATTACTTTTCAGCTGGAAGTAAAGCTTGCTTTGCATGAAGCATTGTCGATGGTGGAAATACTATTAACTATTGACCTAAGATCAGGTTTACTTTGCCAGATTTATTTTTTAAACTTGAAAAAGTAAACTTTTTGTTGTTTTAAGTTTGACTGACAGCAGGTTATGATAATATCATCTGGTGCCATGGTAATCTCACCTAGAAAGCACAGTCACCTGCTTATAGTCGGCAAAACAATTCTTTCTTGATTTTTATATTAAATACTTTTTCAGTTAAATCTTTTCAGTGTGAGAACTGCACATTTATTTTCTTGAGGATAAGTTAACATTTCATCAGATTATCGTTTTGTTATCTTCGTATTAGTTTAATCTTACTTTTGCATATGGATCTCAAGGGATGATTCTTGAATGTTTAGTTTTGAAGGAGAGAGAAAGACAGAGTGTGAGCAGGGGAGGAGCAGAGAGAAAGGGAGACACAGAATCCAAAGTGGGCTCCAGGCTCTGAGCTGTCAGCACAGAGCCCGACCCAGGGCTCAAACTAACAAACTGTAAGATGATGACCTGAGTAGAAGTCGGACGCTTAACCGACTGAACCACCCAGGTGCCCCAAGGGATGATTCTTAAAAACTACCTATGTGTGAAGTAAAGAACGGGACATGTGGGAAGTTATAACTAGCTATGTTTTTGAGATTTATCTGTCCCTCTATCTCTTGTTCATCCATGTAAAGCGATTTATAACATTACTTTTTCTTTCTTTTTTTTTTTAAAGTAGACTTCATGCCCAACGCTGGGCTTCAATTCACGCCTCTGAGATCAAGACCTAAGCTGAGATCAAGAGTCAGATGCTTAACCGACTGAGCCACCCAGGCGCCCCTGTAGAATTTCTTTTTATAGATACGTGACATTTGTTCATCCTCCTTTTGATGGACATCTCAGTAATTTCCAACTGAGTTTTGTACTTCTGCTCTAGTGACCATTCTTGTTCAAGTCCCCACAGGCACCTGTTTTCCTGGGGTTGATACACAGTGAGACTGGGGCTTCTTGGCCGGGTGCCTTGTCAGCTTCACTACATGTTGCTTAGTTGCTCTTCTAAGGAGCTGCACCCATTGAAACACCACAAACAGTTTTTGTGCTTTGTGCACTGTTCTACTTCCTTCCCAACAATGAGTATTGTCAGAATTTTGAGAGATTTGTTGAACTGATAGGTATGAAATGGCACCTTGTTTCCAAAATGCACAGTTCCCTGAGTAGGGGCTCTGAATGTCTTTTCACAAACAGTTCTTGATGTGTGTGTGTTTTTTTTATTTTCCCTTAGGAATATGTCCTAAGAACCTGTGTACACACTTTGAGGATATATACATTGTTGTCGGTGTTTTGTATGTATTTAAAATTTTTTTTAGATACCAAAAACAAGAGTTTTTTTTTAAGGTACCGATATCCATTTGGATCTTAAAGTTTTAGCTAAAATAATTCAGATGTCTTTCCATATTCTGTAGAAGTCCAAGCTCTTGACAAGCTTCCTGTACATTCTCATGGCTTACAGTCACATCCTTGCCCCTGCTTCTGCTCCCCTGCTCTCTTCATTTGCTTTTGCCTCTTTCCTATCATATTAATTAAAAAAAAAGTTTTTAAATTACTACTTCCATACTTACACACATGCATGCATACACATTAATACGGTATATATATAAGATCAATTTTATGAGATGGTGATGAAAAAATATAAAATCTAAAAATTATAAATAATCATAAATTGAATATTAATTTCTATATTTCCAAGTATTTTTTTTTTTTTAGCTCTGCCTCTACTCTCAATCCACGAAGCTACCAACCTCACATCTTTCTCTCTGGCCTCTCTATCTCCCATTCCTCGTGTGACATTCTCTTCTCTTCTTCAAGTGGTGACATAATGTATCTTCCAGTTCCTTTTATTTATAAGCATGGTAATATTAAATAACCAACACATGGCTCTGAGTGTGAATTTTAACTGAGGACTTTATTTCATTTTATTATATATATTATATTTATTTCATTTATTTATTTCATTTATTTTATATATATATATATATATAGAGAGAGAGAGAGAGAGAGAGAAAGAGAGAGCACATGTGAGCTGGGGAGGGGGGCAGAGAGAGAGAGAAATCTTAAGCAGCCTCCATGCCGATGCAGGGCTCTATCCTACCACCCTGTGATCATGACCTGAGCCAAAATCAAGAGTTGGACCTCAACTGACTGAGTAACCCAGAAGCCCCAAGGATCTATTTTTTAATTAAAAAAAAAATTCATTAATTTTTTTCCCTAGCTTTATTGAGATATAATTGTTGCCCCTCTGCCTTGTTGTTAGTTAGAGCCCCAGTTTTGCGGGGTGATCACCCTCTACTGCGGCGAGCTTAGGGACAGTGAGCGCTGCTGCAGCTCTAGGGCATGGTGTGAGATGGACTAGGAAGTGTGTGTGTATGGTGGTGATGTTCTGAAGTAGCTGCTGTGGGAAACGGGAAAGGAAGTGAACTAAAGTCCAGTTAGAGGGCTGACATTGGAGACAGCTAATTAATAATGAAGCCGGTTTGCATGATGGTACCGCTGTTTTCGTTTTTAGCCCTGCCTAGTTTTTGCCTCCAGAGAAGGCGTGAGTAGTGGGGATCTGTGGCTGAGCACAGGTAATAGGAGAATCATTTATCCATCCAGCAAACATTCATGGGGCAGCCTGTATGTGCCCGCATTGTTTTAAGTGCTTGGTGTACTTCAGTGAATGAAACAAAAATTCCTGTTCTCACACTGTGTGTTTCAGCCAGGGGAAAGTAGAAAATAAATGTATACAGTGTAAATACATTAGGATGGATTAAATGCTTTGGGAAACCGTAGCATAGAACAGAGGGAGGGAGAGTAACAGTCCTGGAGGATTGCAGTTTTAAACTGGATGATCAGGGAAGAGTTTTTGGCATTGGAGCAAAGGTTTCGTCAAAGTGAAGGGGTTGGATATATGGATGTCTGGGAGAAGAGCATTCTAGCAAGAGGGAGTGATCCTAACGTAGGAATGGGCCTCACATGTTAGAGGAATAGCCCCAGTGTGGCTGGGGCACCGTGGGGGGCTGGAAGGTGGTAAGAAAAACTATCATAGAGGTGACAGGCATAGATGCATGTAGGGCACCTTAGGCTTTTATTCTGAAACAGAAGTTTTTGCCATAGGTGTGGCTTGATTTGAAAACAGTTAACTAGGTCTAGTTGTTGAGGGGCACACACACACCCAGCTTGTAGTGGGGCATGGGTGGACCTAGGAAGCCCCTAAAGAGATTATTAAAATAATCCGTAAGAGGCACTAGGGTGACTTAAACCCAGTGCTGGCAGTACAGGTGGTCAGAAATGGTCAGTTTCTGGTTACATTATGGTCATCATGGGGCCCTGGGCATGATGGAAAAGGAATTGAGGACAGGAGAGGGCTGATGGTAGTAAACTACACCAAGGATACGTCTGTGGGGTAAGTGTCTGGTGTGTCATGGAGATGAATTAAAGAGGCTGAGGTAGAAGGATGCTTTCCCCCGGATGTTGGAATCTCTGAGTCACATCTGCTGGAGAGTTGGGGTGAGAGAAACAGTTTTTCTAATAGTTTCTATTAGAAACTATTTCTAAATAGTTTCTAAATATTTCTAGAAGTTTCTAAAGTTCTCTGTGGAACTGAGTTCTCTGTTTCTAAAGTTCTCTATGGAAGATGGACGTTGGTGGATGTGACAGGGGCATTCATTGATTATCTGATGGAGGCTAATCTTTTTGTTTTGTTTTTAAAACCACTTTATCATGGTATGATTGACACAAAAAGCTGTACATATTTAATGTATACAGCTTGACGAGTTTGGAGATAAGTATATCTTATGTGGTGACGAAGCCATCACACAATTTATGCCATGAACATGTATTAAAAAAATTTTTTTTTAAATGTTTTACGTATTCTTGAGAGGGAGAGAGAGACAGAGCATGAGTGAGGGAGGGGCAGAGTGGAAGAGGGACACAGAATCCAAAGCAGGCTCCAGGCTCTGAGCTGTCAGCACAGAGCCTCATGCAGGGCTTGAACTCACAAGCCGTGAGATCATGATCTGAGCTGACGTCAGACACTCAACCAACTGAGCCACACAGGCACCTCTATGCCATAAACATATTGGAGGAGGCTGATCTGTGACACAGGGTGAAAACAGTAGTGGTCTGGAAGAGCCCGGGGATTTCCAACTGCTTCCTCTGATTCGGTTCTGTAAAGTGGTAGAGATGGTGTTTCTCTAATAATACCATATGTGTAATTATGAAAATAACATTAATTTTGATAAAATACTCATGATTCTACTCAATGAATCTTATTATGAATATTTAGCATAATTTAAAAGTTGAAGGGCATTATAAAGAAGTAACACAGATAAATAAAATTGCATTGCTTGAAATTTGTCAATAAACTTTGAGCATTGACGGGAGAAAGCTTGTAATAAGACCATGTTGAATAAAGGCACGTAATAGTAATTATGGTCAAAATCATGGGTTTGTACCTGAGAAATTTGTTTTAAATTTATTTTCACTGTACAAGATACAACTTGGTTACATAAAATTGAAAATAAAATTCCTTATTACTCAATAACCCATTTAGCAAATAAGGCTCAGTGATGAATTTAAGGCTTTTGGGACCCAATTTTGAAGTCTTGGTGGTAATTCTCATAATTTAATAGCCCATTGCCATTTACCATTTTTATACGATTCAAAAATAAGTTCGGTTAGCCAAACACTATCAATAGTTGTTAATCATTTCGATAATATCTTATATATCATCTCTTACTTAATTAGAAATATTTGCAGTTCATGTAACTGGCATTATTACCAAATTTAGAATTTTTAAATAGTATAATAATTCATTATAAATTATGAAACATAGTTTATTAGAAATAGGAAAGCATTTTTAATAGTTTTTGTTTCTATGGCCTTGGGGGAAAAGAAGATTAAGATGAAAATATTAAACCATCATCTATAATATTTAATTGGTAAAGTGGTAAAATATAATGGAAAATAAGATACCTCTCTTTCCTCAGACAAATAGAGGACTTAAATTTTATAGCCATTTTTCAATGTAGCTGTTCATGATGGGAAATTATCCATGTATATCTCCATGCTTTTAGCATAAAATATATCTAGCAATAAATGTAATATACATGCTCTATAGCTTTTATGCAGAAGTCCAAGGGCTTCAAATGACATCTCAAGATCCAGAGAGTCATAATAGTAAATAAAGGGTAATTGTTGGATAGCTATGCTGTGCTCCTTTTATTCCAGGGTGATTCTGCCTGGGGGCTAACTTTTGTATAAACAAAGATCATTGAACTTTTGCACCTTAAAGTATACTGTTATCTTGTACCATTTGTTTGACTTCTTCTCCTCTGGGTATAAAGTTGACTTGAATGTTAATTTATGAAACCTATTCATGGTTTTTTTTTTTTTTCTTTTCTGTAAGTAGGAATAAACTGAAGATACTACATAATAGAACAAACATTGGTCTTTGTTGTGGGAAAACATTTGTTGTGATTGGACAGGGAATATGTTTAAGAGTTCCTGGACAAGGGTTTTAAATTTGGACAGTCTAGGTTTGATTCCTATCTCAAGATTTGCTGGTGGGGCCTCAATTCCTTTGCTTGTAGAATGGCATAAAATAGTACCTTCTTCTAGCCTGCAGTTAATGAAGATTGAGGTAATCCCTATAAAGTAACTAGCACGGTGGCTGGTACATAAGCACTCAGTATATGTTAGCTATTCTTCTTCCTTTATTCATGGTATATATTTTTCCCAATATTTGATAAGCAGCAAAAAATTTCAGGGCAGAAATTGTCTAGTGGTGTTTCTGCACATGTTTTATGGGGAATCGTCTAAAGTTGGTTGTCACATTATCAGAAGTGCTGTAGTGGCCAAGCAGCAGAAGGGCCTTGTGATCCAAACTTCTAGATCACTCCTTGGATTCCCACACCGGATGGGGTTGCCAAGAGTCATGTTGCAAGTGCTTGGGGTAATGGCCAGTCATGCTCTCTACATTGGTAGAGACAAGCAATGAGAACAATTATTTGGTGAATAATAATAATAGTACATTTCAAAGCAGGGTTTTTTCTGCTGCTCAGCTGGTAGTCAAAGGAATTTTCAAATTTCATTAAATGGTATTAAGTTGTAATGTTTGGACTCTCACTGTAGTAGAATCTAGCGTGAACACAGAAACCTAAAGTTTGACTAACAGAATAAAGCAACGAGACAGAATCCGTGGCACGTTATTCAATGACTTAACAAAAGCCTTAATTGTAGTGTCCTTCTCCAAAATGAGACTATCTTCACATACAAAAGGCTTTCGAGTTTTGATATTACTGATTCATTCTGATCATCTTCAGGGATGTTTGCAGTTTATGTTGGCATATCTTTATTTTTTTTTTAAGATTTTATTTTTTTAAGTAACCTCTATGCCCAGTGTGGGGCTTGAATTTACAACCCCGAGGTCAAGAGTCACATGCTCTGCTGACTGAGCCAGCCAGGCGCCCCTATGTTGGCATATCTTAACACAGCCAAGCCTTTAGATTATGCATTTGTGAGATATTAGATAGAATCACTAACTTCAAATTGGTCCTTTCTCAACAGCATGGAGAAATAAATAAATACATAGCCTTCAGAGCAATGTGAAAGTTTTTGTGGTTGGTCGAATATGATAAAAATTTAATCTAAGATTTAATTGAACTACTTTAAAAGCCTATGTTCATTAAAATAATTTTTATTTTGGTCTAAATGTTGCTAATCATTGTTCCATAAAATCATGTAACTATCTGATAGTTGCATTTCCTCTGCTGAAAATGTGAAATATTATTTTTTGTCTACAAGGCATCTTAGAGGGTTTCCTCTCTACATGAGGAAAGACAGTCTGGAGAACGATGGGCACTTACAGTCTCTGGAAAGTATGATTTGGGAAAAGGGTCAGAGGTGTGGGGCAAAAGCATCCACTCCACTGGTTCAAGAAGGAACAATACATGCTGTGTTGATGTTTCGATTTTTAAAATCTGAGTTTAACATGCTTACTTTCTAGTGGTAGTCCCAGGGCAATACTTTAGGATGATCGAGGCCAGCTGCTTAATTTGTTTTTATTGCATATCTTCAAAGTAGGTTTAAATTAAATTATCTATGTATTTGGCAACTCTTACTCAATATATTTTGTGTATTTGCTATTTTAATGAGAACATATTTTTGAATGCAAATTAAGAATATATTTAATAATTGCTAGTCTACACTGGTATAGCTATTCTGGAAAGCAATTTGACAATAGTTATTTAAGATATATGTTCTTTCTCTTGTCTTTCTGATCCTTCTAATGGTTGTATATATTGGAAATGTTTTTAAAGAGACTGTTTAGGCACGTGTAGAAGCATGGTAATGAAAGCATTTATAGTAATAGCTGGGAATTGAGACAGTCTGGGTGTCTGATTGTCGGAAAGCTAAGGACAATGTATAGATAATACATTCTGCATCATTAGGAATGATCAACTGGATACATACATAGTGACATGGATAGACTTTAAAAACATAAGGTAGAGTGAAGGTATATGAGGTATATAGCACAATACCATATATGTATCTTAAAAATACATGTACCAAAGAATTCTATACATTTTGCTAGAACTCATACAAATCAAAGAGTTTAAAGCACATTAGAATGATTTTTTTTTAAATTTTTAAAAATGTTTATTTAGTTTTGAGAGAGAGACAGAACACAAGGAGGGGAGGGCCAGAGAACAGGGAGACACAGAATCCAAAGCAGGCTCCAGGCTCTGAGCTCTCAGTACAGAACCCATCGTGGGGCTCGAACCCATGAACCATGAGATCATGACCTGAGCCGAAGTAGGATGCTCAACCGACAGAGCCACCAGGCGCTCCCAGAATGATTTTTTAAGGATAATAATTACGTAATTTGCCATCCAACCTCATAAATAGTAGGAGGCATTGGGGGCGACTCCTGGGTTGCTCAGTCAGTTAAGTGTCCAACTCTTGATTTTGACTCAGGTCATGATTTCAGAATTGTGAGATCCAGTCCCATGTTGGGCTTTGCACTGAGTACAGGGCCTGTTTAAGATTCTCTCTCTCCCTGTCTCTATTCTCCCCTCCCCCTCAAAAAAGAGGTGTGGCAGATGTGAAGAATGGCTAGGCAAAAAGAAAGTGAAGTGAACTACTTAGGTATAAATCTAGTAAAAAATGTACAAGATTTATATGCTGAAATGCTGATGAAAGAAGTCAAAGAACCTAAATAAATAGAAAGATATACCATGTTCATGAATTGAGAGACTCAATGTAGTACAGATGACAGTTTTACCTAAATTACTCTATAGTGTTAACCTAATTTATCAAAATACTAGCAAGTTTTATGTAGATTTAGTCAAGCTTTTTCTAAAATTTATACAGAAAGGCACAGAACTAAAATAGCTAAAACAATTTTGAAAAAAGAAGAATAAAGTGAGAGGAGTCCCATCTACCTGATAATGAAGCTTACTCTGTAGCTACAGTAATTGAGAGTGTGGTATAGGTGGAAGGATAGACACATAGACTAGATTAGAAAACCCTAAAATAGAACTACACAATTATGCACAACTGATTTTTGATGTGTGCAAATGCCATTCATTGGACGAAGGATATCCATTCAACAGCTTGTGCTGAGCTATTGGACATCCATAAGTAAAATGTTATTCTGATATTATTATGTTGAAATGCATAAATATTTCAGCCCCTGAATTTTCACAAGTTCTGGGTTTTTCTGCCTTCATTTAGAGAAACTTCCTTTAATTTTTTTTTCATAAGGCAAAATTTATTAAATAAGTCATCCCTGATTTTTTGCCTATTTCATCAAATCCAAATACTGCAAATCATAGACCTCAATTTCAGTGCATTCTAGTGGAGCACATATATTTATTTAAATAAAAATAGTAGCTTTATCAAGAGATTCTTCATACAAGTTGAGTTAATTCAAGTAAATTTTAAATCATGAACATTGAGATCCCACTGTTCCATTTATTCAGTTCCTATTGTGGTTTTGTGTGTGTGTGTGTGTGTGTGTGTGTGTGTGAGTGTGTGTGTGTGTGGGGTGTGTGTGTGTGTGGGTGTTGTTGTTTCTAGTAGGGACAAATTTCAATGTGTTTTTATTTCAAATATTCTCAGGAATTGAAATATGTTAAAGGTTTTAAAAACTGGGGTGCCTGGGTGGCTCAGTCAGTTAAATGTATGATTTTGGCTCAGGTCATGATCTTATGGTTCATGAGTTTGAGTCCAGCATTGGGCTCTGCACTGACCGTGTAGAGACTGCTTGGGATTCTCTCTCCCTCTTTCTTTTCCCCTCCCTGATTTGTGCTTTCTCTCTTTCTCTCAAAAATAAATAGGTAAACTTAAAAAAATGTTTTAAAAACTGAGGGTTTTTTGTGTGTACATTTGTTAAATATTTTGATTTAAGATTCCAGGTGATATCTTCTGGCTGGATGAGTGAGAGAAAAGACAGAAGAGTGAATTTTGGTAGGAATGATAAAGAGTCAGGGAGGAAGAGATTTTAAGTATATATATGTAGGAGAAAAATTTAGCAGGACTGGGTAAGTGAATAACTGTGGTGTGAGCTTAGGAACAAGAAAGAACCTAAAATCAATGTTGAGTCTTGCAAGACAGTATTCTAGGGACTGATTTACACTTTCACCTTTTTTTTTTTTTTTTTTTTACTTCTTAATTTTTAATGAAATTCTTTTGAAAATTCTCTTCAACTCCAAGTTGCTACTATAGAGTAGCTACTCCAAGTAAGCTACTATAGAGAATTAATTCATTTCTTTGTCAATATTTATTTAGTATATATCAGTATATACAGTGGGCACTGTACTATATTCAAGCAGTCCTTGATTTGCAGAATTTTGTGTTAACTGAAAATCAGGCATATGGGGACTGACTGAGTCATTGCTTTACATGGCTCCACTGATCTTAGTTACCAGAAAACTATACAAAATGAAGCCTGCTCTTGTTCCTCCAGAGAGAGGACTGAAACTTGTGGCTGCTTTCCCCAAAGCTTAAAATGTATTGTGGAAAATAGACAAATGACCTTTCTGTGTGCAATGCTGGAGTTAGGGTAAGACCTTGTAGAGAAGACATCTGATTGGATTGCTGGGGAAGGAGGTTGGGAAGATAGTTCTGAAAACAGAGGCTTCAGTTGAAGAAAAAAAGGTCAGGTGATTCCTATACTGGGAGAGGAAGCAAGAGTCTGAGCTATAGGGTCCACGAGTCTTCCTTACAGTTACAGTCAAGTGTGGGAGGTGGAAAGTGGTGGGAAGTAAACCTGAAGATGTATAATCCCTTCTGATTGTTTTAATTTCCAATCCATCTATGTTATGTTTTCTCTCATTCTAATCTTGCTTCTCTTCTCCTACTCTCCTTTCTTACACTTTCCTTTCTCTCAGGTTCTCATTTCTCTCCCATTTTCTCTTTTCTCTGGTTTCTTCTCTTTGTCTCATCATCTCTGTCATAATCAGGGTTTTGTCCATGCTTATGCTATTTTTTAAGAACATTCTTTCATATTTAGTTATCCTTTTTCTTTTTGTTTTTAATAAGGCCTGTTGTGACCTTTTTAAATTCTCTCTTGCTACTTTTTAAAAATTTCATGTTTCTGATTTCTTAAGATAGCTTTTTTTGAATTTTTATGTTTTCTTTTTTGGTAATAAATGTGTTTTAGGGAATAAATTTTCCTTTGGTTATTGCTTTGCTTTATTGCATGATTTTACTATGAAGAGTTCTTTTCATTTTATTTTAGGTAGTCTTTTTTTTTTTTTTTTTTTGAGGTTATCCAGACAGTTTTTGCTTTGGATTGGCTATGTTTATTATGGTTTCACTGACCCCCAGATGTCAGTGGCTCACAGAGACTACATGTCCTTTATGTATTGGTGATGGCTCTTCTGGCCCAGATGAAGGAATAGTCCTATCTGAGGTGATACTGCTCAAGGAGCAGAGGCAAAGATGGTTTTGGCTCCAATGTATCTGCTTGGAAGGGGTACATGTTGCTTCCATTCACATTTCATCTTCCAAAGTAAGTCTTAAACAGCCAAGCCTGATATCAAGACCTAATACTCACTAATATTCCCACAGGGAAGGTAGACCATAGTTTGTATGAAAATTTAATCTACCCTAAAGTATGTTGATATGAGTTGAATTGTGTTCTCTCAAAAAAGATGTTGGAACCCTAAGCTCAAATGTGACTTTGTTTGTAAACAATCTTTACAGAGATAACCAAGTTCAAGCGAGGTCATTAATGTGGGCCCTAATCCTATATGACTGATTTCCTTATAAAAAAGGCCAATTTGGCTAAAGAGACACATACATGGGAGAACACCATCTAAACACCAGGGCATGCTGGAGCCTACCAGAAGCTAGAGGAGATAAATGCATGAAAGATTTTCCCTGTCAGCCCGAAGAAGGAGCCAAACTTGCTAACATTTTAGTCTCAAACTTCTGGTTTTCAGACAATGGGACAGTGAATTTCACCCATTTTGTGGTGCTTTGTTATTATGGCACCAGGAAACCAACACAAATATGTTTCAAAATTTTCAAGATATGCTTGGTCAGATTCTTATTATTTCTAATTTTATTACCTTTTTATTAGAAAATGTAGCCAGTGAAATCTCTGCCTTTCTTTCTTTTTTTTTTTTAATTTTTTTTTAACCTTTATTTATTTTTGAGACAGAGAGAGACAGAGCATGAATGGGGGAGGGGCAGAGAGAGAGGGAGACACAGAATCGGAAGCAGGCTCCAGGCTCTGAGCCATCAGCCCAGAGCCCGACGCGGGGCTTGAACTCACGGACCGTGAGATCGTGACCTGAGCTGAAGTTGGTCGCTTAACCGACTGAGCCACCCAGGTGCCCTGAAATCTCTGCCTTTCAACACTGAAGTGTTTCCATGGTTAGAATCATGATCAACTTTACAGATTTGTTTCAAGTGGCAAATTCTCTACTCGAAAATTTTCCTCAGGTTTCAAAAATTGTCATATGGATATGCTTTTCTGTTCAGAAGCTTAAATAACAATTTTACCGTCTTCTAATTTACTTCATTCAGGGTTTTGTAAACCTTAATTATAAAAAAATTCAAATTCATCTTTCTAAAAAAATGAATAAATACTCTTGATTTTGAAGTGTACCTTTATGTTGATCTTTTCATTTGTTTTATTACTAAGTTGCAGTGGTAAGAATGATGAAAAGTAGACTAGGCTGATCATGTCTTTGTAAATGTTTTCTTTTAGTGACCCCTGATCATGCCTTCCTTTTAAAACTATCGTTCCTTCTTTCCTTTTTTTTTTTTTTTTATTTTCTTTTTTACTGAAGCAGCACAGTAATTTCCTTCAGAGAGCTATCTGCAAGGCCTGTCTATGAGATCCCTCCATTCCTGTCAAACAGTCCTTTAGAAGTTATAAAGAAAATGCTCATTATTACTGAAATCTTCCTTTCTGTTCAGATGGGGCTGAACCTGATAGCAATATTGCAGCTCAGCTGGGAAAGGAAATGGGGAAAAAAGAATTGGACAGGAGAAAGAAGATAGAAGGTAATAGATTACATGCTGTATTGTTCTCAGGAAAAAATTAGATGCCGTTAGATGGCATATTGGATTTAAGTACATGATTTATGATCTGCTGAAATCATCTGTGTTATTCTGAATTATGCAAATATTATTTTATGACCTGATCTTGAATCAGGTAAGAGAATGGTTCTAACTTATGTGTATTTTGCCCTTTTTTTAAAAAAAAATCCCAAACACTATGATCTTAATGCTATTTTAACTTACATGTTTATACATGTAAAAGTGTCTAAAATAATTAATATAACCAATTTTGTGTCTTCAAGATTAACCGTTTGCAAACAACAAACAAGCTCTGGTGAGAAACTGGAGCAAGTCTTTCCAGTTGGACTATATTAGAATTCCATCTACATTTTAATTTGGTTCCTGCTGTGTGGATATATTAGACTGAATCTATTACCTGGCTCAATGGTCCTCTTAGACAATTTCCCTTTCTCATTCTGATTTTATTGTAAGTGACTGTCAACATACTGTAGAAGTCTGCACATCCAATTTTGATCACTCCCGTGAGGCATTGATATCTATGACCTTACATTAAAAAACAAAAAAACAAAAAAACAAGAACTGAAGGAGTGTAGCGATATTTATAGATTATCTTTTGATGAAAGGCACTAGTTATGGAGTGTAGGGTGAGGCTTTATATTTGGACTGTGTTTGGATGTTGTGCACGAGAAAATTCTGTAGCACTCATCCCCTTGGGGGCAGGGCCTGGTTTTACATTTAACATTCCTGCTTTATGTTTACTGTTATTTTGGGTTGCCTCTGTTCTAGTGCTCATGAACCACCTGCTGTTTTTTCGTTTGGAGACAGTGTTTCTCTGAGTATTGATTATAATTTCAGCTTTAAATATAGTCCTTTCATGCATTTAATACACTTAATCCTTACTGTGAAACAGATTAATGGACCTTTGGTGTAAAGCTGAGGAACATTAATTTAGTTCACTCTGGTTTATTTAACTGTGTTGCAGTCTTAACTGGGGTTTACTTTTTTAGGACATGTCTAGAAGTTAAGAGAGATGATGTCAGATGGTAATGCAAGGCACTTCATTTTCTCATGCTGCCCACAGTTTGATGAAGGGCCCTCTTAGGGAAAAATAAATAGTAGTTATTCATTCCATATGCAGCTCGATTTTCTCCTCTTCATCTTCAAAACTGTCCTGGCATCACCTTGTGTTTGGTACCTTGTTTTGACCCCTCATCCTGGCTCTCAGATCATTTCTTTCTAACTCTCTTATCTTTCCTCTTCCTGTTTTTGTTTCTTTGAATAGTTCATTCTTAATGTAGCCCCTGTCTCTCAGATGCCTGATGTATAGATTTCTACCTGGATATCCTGCTAACACATTAAATGTTATGTTTGAATATACATTTCTCATCCTTTTCTCAAAAACAACTTTTCATCCTAACTTATCTGTCTTTATGCATGGTATCACCATTTTTTTTCCTGAGTCTTAGGTTCAACTTCAGTGCCATCAGTTACTTAAATCTCTTGTGTATCTTCTGCATGTCAATTAAAGATGAACTTTTCTTCTTATTTACTATTTTTTTCTCTTTCTCTTGACACTTTTATTACTGTGACAACTTCTTGACTGGACTAACAACTTTAGTTTTTATCCTCTGCTGATCCCAAGAAACCTAACAGATTAAGATTTTAAATTATAGTATTCATATATCATTTTCCAATTTAAAATTCTTCAGTGCTTTGCAGTTTTTTGCTGCTTAAAATGCTATCTAATATTCACAGTTTTAAATGTCTGCTATAATCTCTGTTATATCATTCAAAATTAGTTCTTATTCATTTCACAACATCTTCTTTCCATCAGCAGGTCCTGCTCCCAGAATCCTCTGTTCATTCAATACTATTAGTTTCTTGAGAACAGGAGGTATGTCTTATGTGTTGCTATAGACTGAATGTTTGTTTCTCCCTGAAGTTCCAAATTTGTATGTTGAAGCCTCATCTCCAGTGTAATGGGATTAGGAAGTGGGCCTTTGGGAAGTGATTAGATCCTAAGGATGGAGCCCTGATGAATGGAATTAGTGTCCTTATAAAAAAGCCTCCCAAGAACTCCGTCACCCCTCCACCATGTGGGGATGCAGCATGAAGATGGCCTCCTATGAACCAGGAAGCGGGTCCTCACCCAATACCTAATGTGTCCATACCTTGATCCTGGACCTCTTCTCTTCTAGAGCTGTGAGAAATAAATTTCTGCTGTTTATGAGCCACCTAGTCATGGTATCTGTTAGTGTAGTCTGAGGGAACAGGTACATGTGTATATCACTTTTCTCAGCGCGGTGTCTAATCTATGGTAGATGTTCAAGTAACATGATTTTGTTATTGTTGTTGATTTTCCTGTCAGTCAAGGTGATCTTTAGATGGGTAGGATGGTGATATATCTTTTATTTTGCCTTTTAAACTTTAAGGGCAAGATATCTGGGGTCCTATCATGGGTTTAGATGTAACTCTTGTTTTGTGACTTTAAACAATTTACCTATAAACAATATATCTTAGTTTCCTCATCTGTAGAATGGAGATAACAACTATACTAATCTTGTTATGAGTTGTTATGAGGACTAAATAAGAAAAAATACAGATACAGGGTTTTAAAAGAGTGACTGATACACAGTAAGTTCTCAGGTATCAGTAAGATTTTGCCGATGTAATATATCTTTCTAGGTTGATGTTACTGAGAACATTTCCAGTTACTTGGCAAATTATGTAGAGAGAAAAGTCTTACTGGGAAACTCATTTTTAAATATTTTATTTCTTGTCATTGTCAATACATGCATTATTTTTATAGTAAGGCTATTTATATGTACATCATTATTTTTGTCTTGTTGAATCAAACTGGTATCTGAAAGTATTGATGAAACATTGATGAAAGTGCTGAGAACTGTAGGAATACTGAATTTACTGAATGTTTGTAGGATGACTAATAGTCTATATTAATGCTGTTTGACTACTCCTACAACCATCATCACTACCATCATTTATTGAACACTGATCATTTGTCATTTGAATTTTTTTAGTACACTGCAGTTGTTCTGCTAAATACTAGGTAGCATTTTGTCATTAGATATGTATACATAAATTATTACTACAAAAACATTTACGCATCAAGTAATCCCCTTTAAATACCCTAAAATTACCCTTTAAAAATTATCTGGTGGGGAAGTTCCCCAGTTTGCATATTATCCATACTCCTTAAGTTTTCTCTGTCTCCCTCTGCACTATTATCTCAATTATTTTTGTCTATTAAATGTAGAATTTGTTTGGAGTCATTCTTTACAACTCTGGAATTTATTCTTCCTTAAACATATGAAAGAGAATATTCACAATAATTAAAATTTTAAGTGGCTTTTTCTAGAACCTGATAATATCTTTTAAAATAGTTGGAGATGTGTTGCAAAAAAGTCACCCCTTCATGATGAGAAGAATTTGACTTTTGCTACTTTTAAAAAAGTAGAGAAAATTTTGGGTAGGTTGACTCTGTGCCTTGGTGATTGATCTCATTAAAGAGTTGATCATGAAGAGTTGGCAGAATAAAGGATATAATATCGTTGTTGAATTCAATTGAAACATATATTTAATATTTTTTCTGGATCTGAGATTCTGTGAGGTGCTGAAAGGCCAGGGAGCATTGAGACTTAGGTCCTTCTTCTGTGACTCTCATATTCTAACAGGGAAGATGGTGAATAATCCCATTAGAGAGGGGTCAACACAATAAGAAAAGTGTGGATCAGACAGGGGAAAGATTAACTGTATTAGAAGGAGAAACATAAACAGGGCTGGTTGGGAATGCTTCCCAGTAGGGTTACAGTACAGTGTTCACCTTTCTAAAAAAAAAATTAATTGCAATTTGGTTGGTTGGCAATTTTTATTTCCATATGTTTGATATTAAGCAAGAATACTTTTTTTTTCTGGCTGCTGTAAAATTATTGTACCAAATCTTCTTAGCCATGACACAGTCATATACCTCACTGTAAACTTGAGTTTTATCTCCTTCACAGGTGATATTTAGAGTTTGGCATCCATCAACAACGCTTCAAAACAGAATATTACTAGCAAAGAAAAGGAGCTTAAACAGACAGTTCAAAATTTTATTTATGCTCCTGGAGTAGTAAGGAACCTGTTTATGACAGCTATTTCTCTCCTTTTAGGCTAAGATGCTTCATCTTTTAGCAGTGTTAGTTGAGCAAGAATACCATGGAGAAATAGGTGTTTTTTTTTTTTTTCCTAGAGCACTCTAGGCTATCAATTTTATAGACTCTGCATAATTCTCGACAAGAATGTAGTTTGAAGCAAGCTGTTATGATTAATTATTGCTCGTTAACTGGATCTTCACTCTGCATGAAAGAATATTGCAGCTTTTTTTCTCATTCCAGAAATCATGTTGTTTGTATTAAAATGAAATGCATTTGGGGAAGTTGGAAGCTGAGATGCCCATATTGGGCTGGTTTGGGAGGGGGAGGGGGATAGCAGGCATGTGAAAACCTTGCTTAGGTAGTACTGTACCAATCAATGCCTTTGTGATTTTTCAGTAAAACTGAATTAGAGTGCTCAACAGAAAACTTATATAATAAGTTATTTGTGATGGAGACAGTTTGCATATCTTGTACTTTATAAATCTGCCTTCTTCTTAGCAAGAGTCCTTGGTCAGTGTGTATATTTGGAAGAACTTAGAAGAATAAAGTACCAAAATTATTCATGTCCTTGAACTCAGAGCAATTTCTTATCTTTAGAGGATATTTCTTTTAAGTTTCTTTATTTATTTTGAGAGACAGAGAGAGGCGGGGAGGGGCAGAGAGAGAGGGAGAGAGAATCCAGGGCAGTCTGTGCGATCAGGACAGAGCCTGACTTGGTGGGGCTCGAACCCACAAACCATGAGATCATGGCCTGAGCTGAGATAAATAGTCAGACACTTAACTGACTGAGCCACCCAGGCACTCCATCTTATCTTTATAGGATATTAACTAAACTACTAACCTGGTTTATCAGTAGCTCTCTGAAGAAAAAAATAGAATTGTAACATGCAATTTTTTCACTCTCTTTATTCTACTTATATGAAGATAGGAAATAAAGATTTCTGCATGTGTTTATATGAATAAATCTTCCTTAATAGTTGAGCTGAAATCTGTCAGTTTCTCAGTCTGTCTCCACATATACCTTTGAGAGTCTGACACATATGATTATGCTCATGTAAACAATGGAAATAGCATAAGAAAGAAAATGCCCTAGTTTCCAACTTAGAGGCAAAATTTGTCTATAGCCAATTAGGATGGCCGTTTCTAATAATTCTGATATTTTGTAGGTCCTAAAGAAAAGGACAAAAAAAAAAAAGAATGACTGCTAACCATTGTTATATTCGTGGGGGCCACAGTTTTCAGAAGCTCCCACACATATAGTTGTTTTTTTTTTTTTTTTTTAATTAGGAAATTTTTGCAAGACTAGCAGTAGGAACTAAAGACAGTATAAACTGACTGACAAGGTGTTTTTCACTATTAAAACACTATGGGGGATGACACTACAAAAAACCATAGGAAGGATAATATACCGATCCTCTGGTTAATGTTCTTAATTCCTAACATACAAAAAACAAGATATCAAAAGCCAGAGCAACAGGACTTAGAGCAAACGGATGTTAAATATAACGATCATTTACCATAACTTAAAATATTCTGATTTGAGTTACTGTATTTTTCCCTGTAAGGAGAAGTTGATCTTAATATACATCTTCTTTCATTGTTTCTTATTCTATCACTCTTTTGTGCTGTTTCTGAATATTTTCTTAGTGCATAGCCAAATTCTGGTCACCTTTTGGATGCTTTTCCAGTGGAAAGAAATCCTTTTATATATTAGTATATAAGCTAGAACATAAACTGAAAAAAAAGCATTCAGTAGGTGATGCTAATGCTATTATTGTGTGTTCCTCTATGAGAGATTCCATTTTGGTGATAAAGATGTCTTGCTGTGAAGTTTTCTTCCTTTTTCCTTAGTGTGGGAAAAAATTGTGTAAAAATGAGGATAAAAAAGCATATGGCTTATCAGTCAATTATTGCTGTTGAACAAGCAACCACAAAATCTCAGAGGGACACAACCATCGTGTTTATTACTTGCTCATGTGTCTGCAGATCAGTTAGGGTTTGGCTGACCTAGGCTTGGTTTACCTTGGCTTGGCTCCAAACTCCCCGGTTGGGTCCAAGCAGGTCTGTTCCAGGCTTTGGTTTGTGGGGATGTGCTTAGATCTGTTTCCTGTGTGCTCATTTTTGGGGCTCAGATGAAGGAAAAATAACCACTCAGGAGAAATCTGTTCCCTCGATTGTTGGCAGGAGTGTAAGAAAGCAAGTGGAAACATGCAATGCCTCTTAAAGATGAGGCTCAGAGGCCCTCTGTCATCTCTGTCTGTATTCCATTGGTCAAAGCCAGTCAGTGGATGAGGGAGTATGTTTCTTCCTTGAATTTGGAGGATGCAAAGAAAGAATGCTTGCTAAACAATAAGCTAACTTTCCACTGGGAAATGTAATTAATGAAGTAGCACAAATTCAAAGTCTTTAAGAGGTTGGAAATAAATGAATCTCTTGATATTAGCAATCACTACCATTTCCCAGTGCTAAGATGAGCATGTGTGGTGCTGAAAGCCTCCTTCATGCCTCATGTCCTTCTCAGCCATGGCACTACTGACATTTAGAGTCATGTGTCCCCTTTATTGTGGGGAGACTTCTCGTGAAGTGTAGGATGTTTAGCAGTATCCTTGGCCTCTACCCACTAGATGCCTGTAGGATCTTTGCTGACCTTCCAGTCATAACAGCCAGAAATGTCTCCAGAATTGCCATATGTCACCTGGGAAGCAAAATCACCCTCTGTTGAGAAGTGGTGACTTACCTTATACTGGTAATCTTTGATATAGGGATCACTTCATTTCACAGATGGTGAAAGTGAGGTGCAGAAAAGCTACTTTCCCAGGGTTGCACTGGGGTAAATAACAGATTTGGGATTGAAATCCAGATCTCTCTAATTCCAAAACACATGAGTTTAAACCCTATTGTAAAAGACTAATGCAGAAGATGCCTTTGCATTGAGTTTTAATAGTGCGAGTAGAAAAGGCAATCACGATATGCAGAAAGTAAGGTCTATAAAAGGCGTGCTCAGGGAATTAGGAGAGGAGGGTGAGAACAGAACAGGATCCTCTGCTCACACTAATTGAAGCAAACAGCTGCAGGATTAGATGAACTACTAACAGAGCAAATGGTAATTAACCAGATGAAGGAAGACAGGATGGGTTGCACCAAGTAGAGACCACAGTATATAGAGAGTCTTATGTACAAAGAAAGCAAGGAAATGGAGATGGTGGAAGCGAAGGATGTAGGGGAGAAAATGGCTGGAAATGAAGGCAGAGGCAAAGCCAACAGTGATTTATGCTGTGCGAGGGATTCAGAACTTTAATCCTGAAGGCAATGTTGGACACACACGGGAATTGTAAATAGGAAAATTACAGAATCATATTTGAATTTTATAACATTGCTGTGTCCACCAGTGAAGGATGGATTAGAAGGGGGATTATAGATGGTAGGAAAATGTGCTATAGAAGCAAGAAAATTATGTGGAAGGATATATATATATACATATATATATATTATTTTTTTCATGTTTATTAATTTTTGAGAGAGAGAGAGACAGAGCATGAGCAGGGAAGGCAAAGAGAGAGGGAGACACAGAATCTGAAACAGGCTCCAGGCTCTGAGCTGTCAGCCCAGAGCCCGATGCGGGGCTCGAACTCGCAAGCTATGAGCTAATGACCTGAGCTGAAGTCTGCCACCCAACCGACTGAGACACCCAGGTGCCCCATGAAGGATATATATTGAAGTACTAACAGTATCTTTGGATGAAGATTATGGTCTTATTTTCCATTTTTAGTTATTTTGAATTTTTCTGCAGTGAAAAAATATTGCTTTTGTCAAAAGTAATGTGTTTCATTAGAAAAATAGAACATTGTAGCAAGTCAGGCAAGAAGGTGGCAGAAGTGATGGAGAAGGAGTGATTTATCTGAAGATGGGGTAGGAGGTGAACTTGTCAGGGCTTAGAGATGCGTGTTTGAGAGCTTTGCTGAGGGTAAGGAAAGGGAAGGGTCCAGGAAGCTCCTTGAGTTTTGGGCTTGAGCAGTTCATAGAAAAAGGGGTGGAGAAAGATGGGGTGACAGTTTGGGGGAAAGGATAGATTATTCTTTGAATGGTGTTTCTGGAGCTTCTATGTGGAGGACATACCAAACTGTCCATAAGAAAGAGGAGTCTAGGAGAGGTTTTGATATCACTACAGATTTTGAAACAACTAAAATATAGAGTTATCTTTTTGGGTACATTTATCCAGGAAGAATGTACAGATGGGGAAAAGAAAGGGCTTACAGATAGATTTGCGATGGTAAAAATCATGTGTAGCCAGGGCAGTGTCAAAGGAAGGAAGAGTGAATTCTCAGAGGATGGTATAGGAAACTCTGAAAGATGGAGAGGCCAAATATGATACCACACATTCTTTTATATTGAGCATTAGGTTTTTAGTATGAGGGCAAAAGCCATTTCAGAGGGATTGGTGGTTACAGTTAGAGGTTAAATAGCTGTGGGTTGTGGTAACAAAATAGAGGCCATGAGACGAAACCATTCGTTTGAGACATCTGCTTTTAAAAGGAAATGGGAAAATAGATGATCTTTTGATGCACAAAAAGACTCTCCATGTTATTCATGTTTCTTTCACATAGAAAAATTTCCTGAGAGGGCTTGGAAGAAAGAGATGATTCATATTTAGGTGACATTATTCGATGCTAACGGAATTTTAATATGAACATTGTCTGTTTTGTGAGTTTTTTTTCATTTTGCTTTAATTTTAATTTTATCTATGTTTTTAAAAATCACTAAACCTCGAGGAAAAAAGTTAATCGTTATACCTGAAACTTAGCATTACTCTTTATTAAAGAAAGGAATCAATCCACTAAAATGAGAAAGGTACCCTTTGAAGGGTTTGTCTTTTGAATTGTGTGTGAATTTATAAATTTATTTTATATCTCCAATCACTTAAAATGTTATTAAAATGAAAGATTTTCTATCTATTTCATTTTTATCTTTTTTCTGAGTCATTTTTTCCTTCTGTTTAAAAAATTTTTTAATGCTAAAAAAAAGGAGAAATAAATGTAATTATTATTTAAGATATAAATTAGGGCATTTTATATGCCAGTTAGTAAGGGTTTTTGTTATAGTTTTATCATCTATTTCTTTTTAACTATAAGTGCTATTTTTTGATTGTTTGCCACACTGTATTTCAAAACCTTTATTTTAAAAGTTTCCTATTCAAAACACTACTTGGATTTTGAATGCTCATAGAAATATCAGTTTATTAAACTATGTCCTTTTTTTTTTTTTAGAGAGAGAGAGTCAAGCTAGGGAGCAGGGCAGAGGGGGAGAGAGAGAGAGAGAGAGAGAGAGAGAGAGAGAGAGAGAGAGAGAGAGAATCTTAAGCAGGCTTCATGCTCAGCACAGATCCCAACATGGGGCTTGATCCCATGACAGGAGGTGAAACTGAGAGTCGGAAGCTCAACTGACTGAGCCACCCAGGCGCCCCCTCCTTTTTCCTTTCTTAATGTAATTGATACATATATGATGACAGAATCGTAATAATGTAATAGATATCTGCTCTGAATTGTGAGTATTAGGTGTGGGTCATTGGGTTTGCTCATTAACAATGTGATTTCGGTCAAGGCATTTCCACTTCACTTGAATTAATAAGTTTCATTTGTTAGAAAGAAATTCTTGAGACTTTGGCATTATTAGCTATTTACATCTGAAAATGAAATACATCTTATGTCATGAGAGCATCTAAACTTTTATCGAAGAGTAAGTTTTAAAATAGGAAAAGAGGTACATGGCTATAGAAAATGAAATAACATAGGGGAGTAGAGACCTAATCATACACTGTGCTTCTGGGGCTGAGGTGCATTCAATATCCTTTAACAGTGATTATGAAGGTACTTGGGCTTCTTGGGGTAAAAAGTAAAGAGAAACAGGATCCGGTAACAGATAATCGAAAAAGAGATGGAAGCTTATTAAAGTTTAGAAATTCAATAATATAATTGACTCTAAAGATTTGGTATGGGTAACTTCATATTTAACATTTCAGCCATGCAGTTCAAATAAAATTGCATTGTTAGTTTTGAAGTAGGAAATTAACAGATTCACAGTACAAATTCTTAGGCATAATAGGAAATCAGCAAAGTTGTTGAATTAAACTGAATGTGGCTTCATTTTCTAAATTCAACATACTTACCAAGACTAATTCATGATGTGTTAACCATACTCAAATAAAAACACTTTAAAAAGTAAAAAAAGTAGATTTATAATATATTCTATTGTATTATAATGATATAGAATAGACTTAAGTTGTATAATGACAGAGAGTGGAAGAGAATTTGTTTTTCTGTGGCTCTTATATTCTCACCGGAGGGTAAAATTTAAGGGTAAGAACCCGCTGAAATTATGTGTGACAAAAAAAGAAGTCAATTCACTGTATTGTATACATTTGCAGAATCAGAAATGAGTATAGGATTTATGCTTTAACTACGGTTAACATGGAAATTGTAGCCCTCATATATTCTTCTATGGAACCGGACTTTGTCTTTATGCGTTGGGTGTATATATCAATGCTTAAAATGTTCTGAATAGGAAGAATAATTAGAAACTTTTTAACAAAGGATGGGGTTTTATTTACTTCAGTTTGGCAGACTTTATACATTTGACATATTTCAGGCCCCAGCTGTGAGATGTATATTGTGTAAACTATAAACATATCTTCATTTATGGAACCACAGATAGCTGTACTATGGGCAGGATATGTCTTCTAAAATAGATGATCACTTTTACAGTATGGAGAGGGAAATAGAACACTAATCAATTAATTTGCTAAATTTCCCCTGCTGCGGGTTTCACTTCAGTGTTAAATCCTTCACCACACGTACATGTCTTTCTATAAAGAGCAATGTGTGGTAAGAGATAGTTGAGCTGCCATTACTTGGATGCGTAGGAAAACCACTTTCTATAATCCATTACAAATTCAGCATGACTATCCATTACTTACTCCTAAAAGGTTCTTTTGTAAAACTTTCTAAATAATTCACAAGAACTTTAGTAAATAGTGCAGTTAGATTTCTATCAGGACATACTGAACAGGAATTCTCTCAGGCTCTTTCTTGAAAAGACAGACTGAGGATGGAAAACAGTATTTCAGAATTGAAGAATAGCTTGTAAAGAAGCTTTATACATATATCACATAGCCTTTAGTATTGCTACCTGTTAAGTTTTTGGAATTTCTGCTTAGTGTTTTTAGTGTATTATAGGCTACTATTATCATAATAGTTTTCAGAACTATAGTTTCTGTTAGTTGCAGACAACTGTATTTGATTCTGTCATGCTTAAACTAAAAAGGAGATTAGTTGGAAAAAACTTAAAGTGCTCTCAGTTTAGAAGGAAATGTTGAACTGAGCTTAAGAAAGAAAAGAACAAGGCAACAAGAATGTTTAGCTAGTTTGTGGACATTTTCTCTAGAACCTTGTCCTAAACATGACAGCAGCAATCACTTCCAGGCTCTTTGTTTTTCTGTTGAAATTTCAAATTCTGGGAGAGATAATCATATTGACTTAGTTTGAGTCAGGTATCTATTCCACTGGATCAATCAGCTGTAGCCAGTGGCCCAGATCACATTGTATACACTTCACCACTCGGGGAGTTGGATGGCTGCACATTTCGTGCCCAGTGTCCTCTAACTGTTGGCTACCCAAACCTTGTGTATTTACCATACCTTCCCCCTTGGTAACAGTTGAATACGGAACTTCTACCCTGACTCCCAGCTTACAGACTCAGAGCCTTTTGCATCAAGGAGACCAGATATTATTGGGGAAGGACTCAGTTTTACCTTCACTGGATCGTATTATGAATTCTCCTGTAAGACTTACCAAATAAGACTTTGAACTAGAAGGCTGTACCTTGCAAAAAGTGGAGTGCCCAAACTTTGGGGTTACATTGGTTAATAGATCTGTGTTAAAACGAATTCCTGTGGCCCTTGAATCACTGTGCTCCAATTCAGTGATTAAGCTATGGTAAAATATTAACAGTGTTTTTATCTAAACAAAAATTACTACTATGATTATAATAAACACAATTGGATGGTGACCTCAGTTCAGCTACAGTCAATCCTAGATGTGGTCTTGAAGCAAATTCATAGAGCTCCCAATATTTTATATGACAAAATTTGTCTTTATTCTTATACACAGGAATCATGAAAAGCAACTGTCAGTTATCTAAAAGGGGCAGTATTTCTTTGACTTTCCCACAGAGCACCTCCAGATCCACTACATAAATAATGCCATGATGATGAGATCTAAAGAGCAGGAAAGAACACGACAGGGGGTAGAGAGAAGTCCCTGGGAAACAAGGAGGCTCCCACGTCAATGCAGTCCCTGTGGTCAAGTCATCTAGGACAGTGCTTCTCCTATTTCAGTGTGCATACAAATCACCTGAGTATATTACTAAAATACAAATTCTGATTCAGTAAATCTGAGGATCTGCATTTCTAACAAGTTCCTAAGTGATATGTTGCTAGTTCCTAAATTACACTTGAAGACATATAGCTGATCTGTTGGGATATTTCCTCCAAAACGAATTATTCTTGCCGGGAAGTCATAATGACAGATAAGATTTTGGATCTTGGATAGTCTGATTTTAGCCATTTACTATGTCCTTTAATAGACTGTTACATTTGAGTTGGGTACAAAGCCAAAGAAGGGTCTCTAGCTGGCCCAGGTTCCAGTACCAGTGGTTCTGCCATTCAGGCCTGTATGATGTATGAAGTTTATGGCAAGCTTTCATGGAAAAATCTAGAAGAGACACTTGGGGTATAGGATTAAGGCCAAATATCCTTTAGAAAATGTCATTTTTTTGTTTTTGGCTCCAGTGTTTATGGGAAATTAGGTGACCATTTAATCCAGTCTGCCATCATACGCTAAGGTGCTACAGATAATTTAGCTGTAAAGTCAGGGCTACTCAGCAGCTTCCCATAATAAGTAGAATTGGTTTGTGTGATCAAACCCCAGAGGGCCCCCAAGGACATGAGCAGTTGAGTGTTGCTTTGTGGGAAGATCAGAGAAATACTGCTCTTCTTCAGGTAAATGACTATTGCTTTTTGTGATTCCTATGTATAAGAATGAAGACAATTTTTGCCATATAAAATACTGAAAGATCTATAAATTTGCTTCAGTTAGAAGACCACATCTAGGATTGATTGTAGCTGAATTGAAGGAACCCTCCGATTGTGTTTGTTGTAATCATGGTAATACTTTTTATTTAGATAAAATTATGGTTAATGTTATCGTAGCCTAATTACTGAATTGGAGTTCAGTGATCCAGGATCCACAGGAATTCGTTTTAACACAGATCTATTAACCAATATAACCCCAAAGTTTGGGCATTCCTCTTTTTGCAAGGTATAGCCTTCTAGTTCAAGGTCCGTTTTGGTAAGGCTTAAAGTTAAAGGAGAGTTCATAGTACAGTCTAGTGAAGGTAAAACTGAGTCCTTCCTCAATAACATCTGGCTTCCTCTTGATGCAAAAGAGTCTGGGTCTGTGACCTGGGAGTTAGGCTAGAAGCTTTGTCCTCTAGGCTCATCATTCAAGTAAGGCCTTTGTAAGTTAACAATGAAATTCTTTTGTTTTACAATAATTAATTACGACCCTAGGGATGTTAAATTATTTTATTTCTGAAGATCTCTTGATGAATTAATTGTATTCGGGAATCTTTGTGTGTCAAACTCTTCGGTGTACCCTTGGGAATCTTTGTGTGTCAAACTATTCAGTGTACCCTCACGACTACTCCAGCCCTATTGCTTGTTATGATGCGCATGCCCACTTGGCTTCTGGTAATTAAATGCCTTCTCCTGAGCTTGGGCATCCTGGGCTCCTGTGTGATTTCCAGCAGGTTTGGCGTTCACATTAAACTTACCCAGTAACATTTTTGCCCTAGAAGTAATAGTTGGTCAGTCACTATTGAAAATTTGGATTGTCTTAACTTGTCTTAACACTATCCCTTTTAACGAGGGAGTGGAGAACATTGTAGATTGATATTCAATTATATATGTCATACCTTCCCTGAATTTATTGTTCATCATTAATATTATTTTCATATGTATTTTTAGAGACAGCATTGTCAAATTAAAGCTAAGTTTTAGTTTAAAAAGTGGCAGTTCATTTGCTTTTGTAGTACATTTTGTAGAATGCATTTTTTTGTTAAATGAGCTCTCTTCTCTATAATGTTTTGACATTCTTTTTTTTTTTTTTTTTGGTATTCACCCAGTGATATCTCATTTGCTTCTTAGGTTAACTGCTGATGTATTGAAGAGAGCACTGTGACATATTGGGAAGTGATATGATAGAAGGGAACACACAGCATCAGAAACAAAGCAGCAGGTCCTGACTCTGTCTCTCACCAGCTCAGTGAGCTTGGAAGGGGTCTCAACTTCTTTGGACCTTAATTTCTTGACACACATACATACACACACACACACACACACACACACACACACACACACACACAAGGAGAAGAAAATATTATCTCTATCTGATAGGATTTTTTGCTTTACTTAGGATAATTTAAATCTTACATATGTCGGGGAGTCTTTATAAGTCCACTCTGCAAGCCAAGCTCTGTTCTAGTCGCTCAAAATCCACAAGAAGCAATTAATAATAAGCTGTGTGTTAGGGCTCTAAATTCTGAGAAAACTTAATAACATTTGGCAAAAATCAAAGAAACAAAATTATTTTGAACACAGTTACATATGTGTATACCTGGTTGTGTGCGTATATGTGTTCATGTAGGCATGTACATTCCTGTTTTGAGAGAGGTTGGAGAAGGTGTAGCAAAGAAGAGGCATATTTTTCTGCTTGTTTTTGCATATTTTATCGGGAAATTAATGATTTTTCATTTAAAATAGTGGAGCTATCTCTCAGGATAGAGAAGAAGTCCAAGAATGGAAAACAGGGTGCTTTAATTGAGAGACCATTGATTAAATAAACAGGTACTGAAGGCTTGCTGTATTCCTTGATATTTTACAGGTACAGTGACAGTATTTGTACTTTTCCGGCCTCTCAAGTGTAATACTTCCTAGAACAAACAAGGACAATTAAGGGTAATTTGTATGATCTGATGATAAAAGAATTTCTGATTTTTTAAGGCAGAATTAAGTAATATTCTAGTTGTAAAAGGAAATCTCCTTTTTCACCCTCAACTCTCTGCCCACTACAAACCATGCCAACTCAGTGGGAAAATTAATCCCTTAAAAAATGCTTCTCTAAAGTCAGTGAACACTACTGTATTCTATGCTTGCTACTCAAAGTATGGTTTACAGACCAGCAATGTGGGCCTCTCCTGAGAGCTTCTAAGAAAAGCAGACTCTCAGGCCCTACCCCAGGACTACTGAATCATTATCCTCATTTTAGCAAGATGACCTGGTGCTTATGCACATTAAAGTTTGAGAAGCACCGCTCTGGATCACATAATACAATCTGGGGTTCAGATTTGAAAATTTTCCAAGTAATTTGGCATGTTTGTTCCTCTACCTGTAGTAACTACCCCCTCTTTCCATCTCTTATATGTTGCTTTTTCAACCTTTCCCATCTCAAAACAGAAAAGATTAAAAACAAGTAAACTAGTAACAGTAATACCAACATACTGTGGTCTTTCTTTTTTTCTTCTTCCAACTAAGATCCTAAAATGTTCAGTTTCCTATCTGTCTATAGTTACCTCGGTAACTAAGATTCTAACGTTAGTAATTTCTCTTTTCTCTTTCTTATTAGACTAACCACTGGGTTCATTCCAATTCCCACCCCTACTCTGCTCCTTCGTGAGTAATTGGTCTTTACCAATGAATCACTTTCTTTAACAGAACCCTGCAATTTACAATTTCCCTCTCTATTCAAGCCAAACTGCTTCTCAAATAGACACCGACCTCCTTTTCCCCCTCACTGAACCTTTTAAATATATTTGAATAAAACTTAATGTAGCAAAATAGTTTTAGTTATGTTAAACCCATTGGGTTCTTTTAAAGGTCTTTTCAGAAACCCTCAAATAATACTAAATAGTCAGCTTCACGGTTGGTTATTTGTTAGACTAACTTTGATACCAGCTTGCCAGGGCTAGGGAGGGGAAAAAGCTAAGAAATAATTAGAAAATTTCTAAGACTAGCTATCTCCTACTCTTGGTGTCTTTGGAGCCAACACAAAACAAAGCCAGATGAACTCTGCTTAGTTAAGGCTATTTTTTGAAAAGTGAAAACAAACAAACCCTGCTCCCCCAATATGGTGTCTTTAAGATAAACCTTAACAGGAAGGATAAGAATGCCTACCATTTAGTTATGAATATGAGAAAGAGGGTGAGCAAACTGGAATGTGACATCAAGTTCTGGACCCAGAGGCTTTATACTGGATGGGTAAAACAAAGGTTATTCTGTTGACTGTAGTGAACAGAGAAGCAATAGAGGGTTGGGTTGGGTTGAAGAATGGTTCATGGGTTCTCTTAACATGCTGCATGGAGTGATTCTCTGTGTTAAGGTTGTATTCCTACAGAACAAAATCTGTGACTGATTTGGGGGCTCAAGAATTGAAAATTGTGTAAGGTGTGTCTGAAAAATAAAAATAAACAAACTGAACTTTGATTCAGGCTTGATATCTTTATAGCACTGTTTCATGGAATAGTTTGTTTTCAAAGAGGTTTAACCTTTAACCATGTCATTGGTAAATCTTACCTCTATTTCTCCTTTGTACATCAGACAATATCCATCAGATAAAGCTCGTCTTTTGTATCCCTTCACGGGTCTATTTCTTATCCTTAATTTTTTCCTCATTGCAAGAACCCAGTATGTTAATATTTTCCAATCAAATAATGTCATCAGAAAGTATTTGCCCAGCAACTGCCTTGAGTAACATTTTAACATGGAGCATTTGAAGAGATTTCTCCGGTGATATTTACACTATAGCTAAGGAGATAGTTCTATAGAATAATGTACAAGATAGTGTGTTCAGAGGAATTGCATTATATACATATTTAATTCCACTATAAGTTTTGAGTAGAAGGAGAGAGATTGAGAAAGAAATACATATAACAAATTAAATTGTTCCATTCATAGAAAGAGTATGACCCAGTGAATATATAAGGTGGGATAAATGGACCTGGTATTCTAAGTTTCCATATTCCTATTATGGTATCTCTGGTCTTGATGGTTTTCTTGGTATGAAGCATCTCCTTGATTTGAGTTTGATGTAGAACTGAGATTTTTTCTTTTATGACTGACTTAAGATGTTTACTTTTTTAAATGTTTGTTTATTTTTGAGAGGGAAACACAGAGTGTGAGTGGGGGAGGGGCAGAGAGAGGGGGAGACCCAGAATCCAAAGCAGGCTCAGAGCTCCCAGCTGTCAGCACAGAGACAGATGCAGGGCTTGAACCCACGAACCATGAGATCAAGAGATCACGACCTGAGCCAAAGTCAGATGCTTAACTGACTGAGCCACTTAACTGACTGATTTAAAATGTTTTAAAGGATTGTTAAGATAATACTATACTTGATTTTCATGATTTTCACTTTATACTCAAACAATATTATAAGATACTCTTTTCTAATGCCAAAATGTGTCATTTGCTAGAGGAGAATAGAAGAATGAAGTATTTTCTCGGGAAGTTGGAGCAATTTGAGTTGGGTCTTAAAGGAAAGATAGACATAAATGGTACAAGATAAAGTCTGAGCCTGTTGATGAGTAGTGTGCATGAATAAGTGAGTTAATACAAGTGGCTAAGTTAGACTCAACCAAATTCTTTTTTTAAGTTTCTTTATTTATTTTGAGGCAGAGAGAGAAAGAGACAGAGAGACAGAGAGAGGGAGTAAGCAGGGGAAGGGCAGAGAGAGGTCCCAAATAGGTTTTGCACTGTCAGTGCAGAGCCTGATGTGTGGCTCGAACCCACGAACCATGAGATCATGACCTGAGTCAAAATCAAGAGTCAGATGCTTAACCCACTGAGCTACCCACACATCCCTAGACTCAACTAGGTTCTTTCTGCTTTTAAAAGTTGTTTCAGTTTAAATAAAGAATGCTCACAAAAACCATTGAAATAATTTTCCATGCTACTTCAACTTTTTTGTTTATTCCAAATGAGTACATTTTAAAGTTGTTGTAGTTGCCATCATATATGGCATCCTATAGTCTGGGAAGCTAAGCCCCCCAACCTTTACTTTTTAAATAAGATAAGTGTTTGCGTTAGGAACATTTTAGCAAAATCTAATTGTTCTGGATCAACAGAAATGTGGTTATGGATACAAAAATACTTGCTATTACTGTTAACCAGTTTAATTATCTCTGAGTACAGACATAGGAAAATTAAGAGCAGGGATTGTACATTCTTAAGTATTTCTGGAAGTTTGTACCACATGCACATGTAAATTATTTAAAAAGGGGGTTGTCACCAGGGTGCCTGGATGGCTTGGTCAGTTAAGCGTCCGACTTCGGCTCAGATCATGATCTCATGGTTCGTGATTTCAAGCCCCGCATTGAGCTCTGTGCTGACAGCTTGGTACCTGGAGCCTGCTTCAGTTTCTGTGTCTCCCTCCCTCTCTTCCCCTCCCTGGCTAGTGCTCTGTCTCTGTATCTCAAAAATGAATAGAAATGTTTAAACATTTTTTAAAAAATAAAGGGGTTTGTCACCAAAGTTGGTTATAATATTGTTTATATACCCATGTGCTTTGTATGTTTAGTTAAATGCCAAATGAATAAGATCGACTGCTTCTTTGGTAAAGAGTTATTATTGTGGTGGTAAAGGATGGCACATGTACATCATTTCTGCACAGTTTGCAGAGTTGGCGGAGAGGCACATTGGAGTAAGGAGTTGAGAGGACGCTATGTTGTGATGATGGATGGAAAGAGAGTAAGATGTGTGAATTGGAGAGATATGTGCCAGGATGAGTCACTGGGTACTTTGCCTGGTAGTGGAGAGAAGAAGCTTCAAGCTTTCAGGCCTGGTCACTGGGAAAACGGAGAGTGCAACTGAGAAATAGGACATTTCAGATTTAGTTCCCTGGGAAAGGTCCCGATTTGGGGTTTTAAATAAAATAGGCAGCTGGTGAACTAGGACTTTTAGGTAGCACTCCTTCAGGGTTTTATTTGTTGTTTTTTATTCAATTTCCATCCTTATCAGGACTTTTTAGCTCTTAGATTCAATTATGTAACCTAGGTAGCTACTAGTTAAGCAGTAGGGTAAACTGGTTATGAATAAATATTTGTTGACTGTTGGTATTGTTACTCGTATTTGAATCAGGTCTTCACTTTTTTAGCACAATAGGAAGGAAATATATATGTTTGAAGAAAAGATAGATAGGTATTAAATGTATGTAACTTATTTTACAGTCTACCTAGGTCCAGTCCAGAGAGAAATCACTAAATGTGCAATCTGTTTTATTTAAGAAAAACAGTCGGAACTTTCTTCTTTGCCTCGTGTCTAGCTGGCCTGAACTTGTCACTTTTCCCAAAACAAGCCGTGTCCCTTCATTACTCCCTCCTTTGCACCTCGTGTCTGGAATAATATTTCACTGCTCACTTTAACTTTTTGCCATTTCAAACTTCTATTCTTCTTTCACAATTCAGTTCAAATGTCCCTGTGAGACTTCTCCACACTGTATTTGTTTCAGTGTATTTTATTTCTGTAACAAGTGACCACAAACCCAGTGACTTAAAATGACAAAAATTGATTTTCTCATCACTGTGGAGGCCAGGGGTCCAAAATCAAAGTGCCATGGGGCCGTGCTCCCTGCAGTGGCTCCAGAGAGGGTCCGTTCCTTGCCTCTTCCAGCTCCTGGTGGCTCCAGCTATTTCTCGGCTTGTGACTGACCAACTCCAACCTCTGCCTTCATCTTCACATCTCCTCTGTGTTGGTGTCTTCACTTATTCTGTCTCCTATATGTCATTGCGTTTAGGGCCCATCAAAGTATTTTAAGATGTTCTCGTCTCAAGATCCTTAATTTCATCTTCAAAGATCCCTTTTTTCAAATAAGTTCATGGTCAAAGGTTCTAGGGGGACATATTGTTTGCGGGACCACTGTTCAACCCACTGCACTCATCATTTGATGTCTGTTGAGCAGCTGACAGTTCCTCTTGTATCATTTCATGGGGCTTCATTCATATCTCTATTTTAGCACTCTGTATATTACATTTATGTACTTACTTCTTCCTTGCTAGGTTAGAAAGTTCCTTGATGGATAGTTTTTGACTTCTTTTTTCTCATTGCTTGAAAAAGGAAACCTCTGGCACATTGTCATTCTCTCCAAACACTATTGGTGATCATAATTTTTGGTGATTTAAATAACAGCAAAGGGGATCCTTGTAATACTCTGACATTTTGGCTACTTAATGTCCTTTCTTCCAATGATCTCATCCTCTGTGTTCTCTTAAGCATTCACTCCAGGGACATAACCTGGTTCTTATCATTCAAAATAACTAACTCCTCCAAAATGTCAGTTCAATGCAGAGTACTGTCTTCTGATCACCACCTACTGTTTTTCCCAGGTGCTTCTCTTTCTTTTTTTCTTAAATTTTTTAATTTGAAATTTATTGTCAAATTGGTTTTCATACAACACCCAGTGCTCATCCCAACAGGTGCCCTCCTCAATACCAATCACCCACCCTCCTCTCACTCCCACCCCCCCATCAACCCTCAGATTGTTCTCAGTTTTTAAGAGTCTCTTATGGTTTGGCTCCCTCCCTCTCTAACTTTTTTTTTCCCCCCAGATGCTTCTCTTGAGAACTACTTCTTAATGATTCCTTGACCTCATTGACCTCACCCCCTTTCCACTCTTGTTCTCAGCCCTCGTATACTCATGTTTCTCCCTGTCTAAGTGGACTTACTGGCAATCATCATAATTATTCTCTGGCATCCTCCTTTGCTTTGTCATTCTCCCTTTCTTTTTTGCCCCATTTTTGTCTTCTATCAATATAGAAGTTCTGTCAACCTACTAATAAGCTCTTATTTCTCCCTTCAGTACAAAATATCTTTTGAGGAGATTTTCTTCCCCTTTTGTGCTCTACTCCCCCCCCCCCCATGTAACAGAATGTTTTTAAAACAGTTGTCTACATTTGCTGTCTACAATTTCTCTCATCCCATTCTTTTTTGAATCCATTGTGACAGACTTTCACCTATGCCACTTCAAAGAAACACTTCTGTCAACATCCCCATTGGTCTCCACACTGTGAAATCCATTGTTAAATCCAGGTTTCTGTCTTCATCTTAATTGACTTGTCAGCAGCACATGACAAGGGAGTGTGACCGCTCCCTTGTCTTTTATTTATTTATTTATTTTTGCTTGCTTTCCAGAATCTCATTTTCTTGGTTTTTCTCCTTTCTTGCTAACTGAATGCCTTTCCTTAGTCTCTTTCACTGATTTTTAAATCTCCTCCAGTGTTATCTTATAATTGCACCAATGTTCCATTCTTAATTCTCTTGTTTTCATCTGTACTCACTTTTTAAAAATGATCTCACCAAATTTTATGGCTTTAAATATCAAAATTGCTATTTTCATCCTGGACCCCTGTACTGAACTGTTGATTAATACATCCAACCGAATATTTGACATCTCCACTTGAATTTCTAATGGATTTCTCACACTCCAAACTGAGCTCCTAATCTTAATCCCCAAAACTTGCTTAACTGAAAACCTGCCCTTTCTTAATTAATAGATGTTCTATTCTGGGGTCATCCTTGATTCTGGTCTTTCTCTCATTCCTCCATCCAATCTAAACTTATATTATTGGCTCTAGTCCAAAAAGATTCATAATTTGACTATATCTTTCCCTTTCCCTGGCTACCAGACTGGTCCAAGCCACTGTTATTTTTTAATCTAGATTTCTACACTGTGCTAACTGCTCTTCCTGTTTCTGTCCTTGACCCCTACCTTCTGTTCTTGATATACCAGCCAGAGTAGGGATGGAGTAGGAATGGAGGAGCCTCTTAGCCTGTAATGCTCAAATGCTCACATCCCTTCACTGACTTCCATTTCATTCAGGGTAATAGAGCCCTGTTACAAGGCTCCACTCTAATGTCACCTGCAGCCTCTCTCCCATGTTCTCACCGTTCCAGCAACAGTGGTCTCCTTGCTTTTCCATTAGCAGTTAGCTGCTTCAGGGCTTTGCCATTTGCTCCTTCTGTCTGGAATACATTCCCCAGACAAGATTGTAAAATTTGGCATTTGCTTATTGTGTCTTCTCTGACTACTCTATTTAAAAATCACGTCCCCAATATTCCCTTCCAAAATAAACAAGGAGACACTGGTAAGGAATGAATCTTGTGATCTTTTGTAGCTAAATCTAAGTAAAAAACAAAACAAAACAAAACAATAATATGGTTGGGAAATGCAGTGTGAAGAAAAAAATTCTTAAAGCAACATTACATTCTGCAAAGGAATAAAAACACTTGAAACTAAAATTACAAACTGTATCAGCAGATGTGTTCTAGGGATAATTGGTAAATACTTGGCATGGTCTTGATGTGAAGTTGGGTCTTCTGACTCTAAATGTCCTTAACAACCAATTTTCCCCCTTCCCTTACTCTCTCTTTTCTCACATACTTACTGCTGTTTTGCTTATTTTTTCCATATATATATATATATATATACACACACACACACACACATATATATACACACATATATATACATATATATGTTAATAAATAATATAATTCTTTCTGTCCTCTAATGGCCCTTTGTGGAACAAACTTGTTATAACTACTTGAAGTATGGCCATTTGTAATTATACTTTATAGTTTTATACGTAGATCTAGCTTTGAGTCATTTTAATCACCTATCTGTCCAAACAAGCTATTTAACATCTTTCTGTATGTTACTATGTGTCAAATATTTTACTGAAGTCAGCTATAGTTTATGCTTCTGATTTTTTTTTTCAACGAGTGAATTCTCTACCGTAAAGAAAAAAATGTCATCAGGTTAGTCTGGCCTGGCAACTGTGTGAGTTTCTGTAATGTTCTATGCCTACTGGCTCATTATTTCTTTGCTTGTTCAAATTTCTTTAGGAGGGATGATATAGTATTTTTTAGCTGTTTTAAATATCCTTTTCTCCCATTCATGTTCTAAATTCATATATTTATTGCATTCAGCTTGATTTTTGTAATTGCAGAATATACTCCTTTTCCTAACCATGTATAAACTAATCTGCACAAATTAGTCCATGCAAATCAATGGCCATTCTTGATTAAGTCACATATACTGAGGCACAGTGTTAAGAGTTGAAGGTAACAAACTGGAGCTGTTGCTCTGTGAGGAAAGCAGGGCAACAGTTTTGGGATCATATTTGATGGCCTCAGTGTCAACATTCATAAAGAGATGAATTTCATCTGTTTAAAGTAAAAGTGGGAATACATTATTTCTGCTATTTCCCCCAATTTTCATTTTAATATGAAGGTTTATTCCCCTGCCTGATATTCTCCAATGATTTCTAATTGCACATAAACTAATATTCAAACTCCTCACTCTGCCTCTAGGCTCTTTTTCATCTCTAGGCTATTTCCTCTGCTTGATACACGTTCACTCTAGCTGCACCTCCCCTCCCCGCTTCACTTCTATCTTGGCTACTTCCTTTCATTGTTGAGGTCTTGGCTTTCATAGATTCCCACTGAAAGCCCTCCTTTTTTGTTTATGTTTATCACATTAAAAAATATTGTTTTATCTACTGTTCTACCTTTTTTTCCTGTTGCCCCCAGGATTGTAAATTGCATGTCTTATTGATTAACTTACTGACTGAACAAATAAAGAAAAAAGAGCAACCTACCTGCAGGCAGGGGGAAGTGGATGCATGGAGGTTAAGGGGTGTTTTGAGCCATGGTTTGATAGTTTGTATAGAAGCAGAAGTGGGAACTCCACCAAGACTCCAGTGTGAACTGAGGGTAGGGCAGCCTAGTGCATGGGGAGATGAAGGGGCAGAAATGTAGGTTGAGGAATCTGGAGGAACATGTTTTTCCACATAATAGTAAAAGAATCATATTCGTGTTTAAAAAGATAACTCCTAGAAGGGTGGGAGGATGTGTGACTGGTGAACAGTGTAGTAGTAGGGGAGCCAAGTAAGTAGTAGGGGAGCCAAGTAAGAAGCTCCTTCAGTAACTCAGGCAATTGATGTTAATGGGTGGAACTCAGGGTGTTTTAGAGGAAATGAAGAGAAATGGGACCAAAGATGATTTCTGAGATGTAGAATTGGTGGACATGTTAATCTATGGACTACAAGGCGGGGTGGTGAGAAAGACAAACGTGGCTCTGGGGTTCTACCTCAGGTAACTGGATGCTTGTTATTATCCAAGGATGAGAAGAGAGGGTTGGCTATGATGAATTCCAGTTGTATCTGGTCAGATTTGATGGATCAGTGTATTATTGCAAGGAGAGATGTTCAGTTGATAATATATGTTTGGGTCTTTGGAGACAAAAATCTGAGTCCTGAGCAAGGAAGTGAACACTTGTAATGAGAGGGAAAGAATGTGAAAGGAGGAGAAAGTCAAGGATGAAACTTAGCTAAGAAAAAGAAAAACACCATGGTTTTTCCTAACTCTCTCTCCCAATACTCTTCTTAGTCTCTTTTGCTGTAATTTCCTCATCCAGTGTGTTTTGAAGATTCAGCTATCCTTACCATTTTAGATTCCACAATTCGAGGATTGCCTCATCACTTCTTTTTGCATATGGCTCATGTTTGTTTTGATTTTTTTTTAATAACTCCTTCCTCATTTCTACTGAACCCTGTAAATTGCAATGGCATGGACATGAGCTTGCTTTCCATTTAGCCCTTTTTGTTTGGTTACCTCTTTCTGCTGTCAGGCTTGTCTTTGTGTCTCTGTGTCAGGCTTAACGTTGTCAGTTACTCTTTCCCCACCTCTCAGAGGCAGCTCTGTTATGGGCAGGCATTTCTGACAGTCTAATCTCAGCTCTTTAGACTGGTCCTCCCTAGTACCATAATCTAAAAGAGACACACTGGGTCACTTTCCATTGCAGTAGGTTGCATTCATTTTCTCTGTAAAAATTACCCTGTCCAACAACCCATGTTGTTTGTATTCATTGTCTGTCTCTATCTCTGGGAAGTGAGCTCTGTGACAGCAGTTACTCGTATTGTATTATGAGCTCCTTTTTGTGTTTCACTTGTGCCTTAATGTTTTCTCTTAGGAAACTTTCCCCTTAGATATCCTCTTGGATCATGCCCTCATTTCAATTATTATTGTTGTTGTTGTTGTTGTTATTATTATTATTAAACTTCTTCAGTTATTTGCTCACTCCAGCTTACCAGATAAGTGTTTTCTCTCTATTCTATATCAAATAGACCGCACTGCCAATCTGATCACCATTTATAATCCTTTTTTACTTAATAGCATTGACCTGTTTTTTAATGTGTTTATTTTCTCTCTCTCTCTCGACATCAGAATGCAAATCCCTAAAGATGGACACATTATTTTCTTTGATACTGTGTCCTTAGAAATTAGAATAGTTCTTGACACATAGAATTTACTCAATTAATATTTGATGACTAAATGACAGAATGTACAGAAATAGAGATGTCTCTTATGCCAGGCAGTAGAATAAGACCATTGGTCAGCCAATCTGGCCATCTGATTCTTCCTGATATCACATCCTTATTTTTACTTGTGATCTATTTTTGATAACATTGGACACACACGAGATGGGTACTGGGGAGGATTCCCATCAAGGAACAATACCTAAGAATATATAGAAACAGACCTAAGAACATATAGTATAATAATTGGATGACTATTCTTGTCACTGAGATATTTGAATGCAATTGACTTGAACCCAGTTTTACCATTCATGGAAGTTCACAGGGCCTACCCAAATTTCTCTAAACACATAGGCTGGTGGGGGCCTTATGTTCCCATGTCCTCTTCTACCTTCTGGACCTTTAACCCCCTGTGTTCTAGCTCTGGACTATAGCACATTAATCCAGATATGAAACTCAACTGTTCAAGTTTCACAAAATAAAAATGAAAATAAACTAGCCCTATTCTAAGTCAGTTACCATTCTTCCTTTCTGTTTCCCTCTCCCAACATTTGGTTAACCATTATTTTATTAAAAACATTTTTTTGAATGTTTATTTATTTTTGAGAGAAAGAGAGAGCAGACTGCAATCAGGGGGAGGGGCAAAGAGAGAGAGAGAGACACACACACACAGAATCGGCAGCAGGCTCCAGGCTCTGAGCTGTCAGCACAGAGCCTGATGCGAAGCTCAAACTCATGAGCTGTGAGATCATGACCTGAGCCGAAGTCAGACACTTAACCTATGGAGCCACCCAGGTGCCCCTGGTTAACCATTCTTATCTGCTGTTGTTTCTTTTCTTATTCTTTGTCCCTTGCTCTTTTTTGTTTCCCTCACTGTCATTTTAGTGAGACATTGGGAGGGGAAATCCATAAATGTATGCATTTAGGATGCCATTTTATGTATTTATTTATTTGTTCATTTATTTTTAATATAATTTATTGTTAAGTTGGCTAACATACAGTGTATACAGTTTGCTTTTGGCTTTGGGGGTAGATATCCATGATTCATTGCTTACAAACAACACCAAGTGCTTATCCCAACAAGTGCCCTCCTCAATGCCTATCACCCATTTTCCCCTCTTCCCTGCACCCCCATCAACCCTCAGTTTGTTTTTTGTATTTAAGCGTCTCTTATGGTTTGCCTCCCTCTCTGTAGGATGCCATTTTAGTTGGAAACTTCTTTCACCTTTAAGTCATTTTTAAAAGAGATAGTTATTTTTCAGATACTCTTATCTTCTCAAATACGGTCTTTTAATTAACTCAGATAATACAAGGTTTCAAGCAGTGTAAAAGTGCTGATATTTTATTTAGCTTTCTCTTTGTAGAGTAGGATTTATTGTGAAAGAAGGAAGAACGGTAACATTTTTGTTACTATTATGTGATACTGGCTTTGCATAGTTTCCCTCATTTAACAGTTCAAAGCGACTCTATTAGGCATATGTCCTCTTACTCTTATTTTATAGAACAGAAAATGAGGATCAGAGAAGTGAATTTCTTTGCCTGAGATTGGAGTAAATAAGTAAATAAGTAGCATATTTAAGCCAAGATCTTCTGATTCCCAAGTCCACACTCCTTCACTACATTCCATTTTTTCTTAGAAATAAACTTGTTACTCTTTAAAGGTGAGTAATTATTTTATCAATTTAAATAGAGACTCATAAAAGCAATTCTAAGCAAAACAGATGTATTTAAGAATGAAAAGAAAATGAAAAATTGTTATCCTTTGTGTTTTACCCTCTTTATTTAATGTGTAAGACCATTAATCTTACTCTCTTGTTTCTATGGGCTTTAGTAATGAGTTTCTCTGTTCTATTGCAGTGTAGTCTGGTTTCCCAATATTTTATTTTGATTGTCTCTTGCTCATCCTATTAACAGACTACTGCAAGATATCACAAAATTGCATAAAATTCTGAAAGCATGAAAGAGCTATGTGCCAATAAGCTCTTTGAGTTTATGGATAATATAGAAGCAAAGTAGTTAACAAAGAATAAGTCAAATTTACTTCCATATGATGAAGTGAAAAACACTCTGAAACCAGAGTGCTTGAGAAAGGCAAAAGATTTAAATTGAGTGATAGAAAAATTGACTTTGAATAAAATATTTTAAAGCATATTTAAAGTAAAAGCACATTAATGTCAATATAAATTTAAAAATATAATAGATCATCCCTGGGTGACTTTTGTTAGTAACTTAGATTATGAAACATGATGTTCTGAGTTTTTCCTGCTTATTAAATTGACTGATATTTGCTTATTGTAGCTGTTATTCAAGTAAGAGTTTAAATACTATTATATAAGCAAAACTTTCCCACTATAAGAAAAAAATGAGCAGAACAAATGACAAGACCCTTGTTTCTTAATTCCCACTTCATAGCCCCAAGCTACACGGAGTATTTTGCTCTGTACATTATATATATATAGAATATAGAATATAGCAATATATATGTATGTATATGCAGAATATAGAATATAGCAACTGTGTGTATACTGGTTTTTCATATACATGTATGCTTGTTGAAAGGCACCCATATGTCAAAATGAAATTTTACTGTATATCATTTTCTGAAACTTTTCTCTTGTAGCATATGAAAAAATGTTTAAATCGAGATGCATATTGAAAACATTGAGAATGTACTTTATTAAAAAAGACTATAACTTTCTTTAAAATAATTTTTAGTCTTAAAACTTACTCTGTAAGTCTAGAACAACGTGTATTTAAAGGAAGTAAATTTTGAAAAGATAAATGCACACCTATGTTTATTGCAGCATTACTTACAACATCTAAGATATGGAAGTAAGCTAAGTGCCCACCAATAAGTGAATGTATAAAGAGGATATGATACACACACACACACACACACACACATACAGGGGTATCACACAGCCATAAGAAAGATGAGATCTTGCTATTTGCAACAGCGTGGATGGAGCTAAAGGGTATTATGCTAAGTGAAATAAGTCAGCTTGAGAAAGACGAATACCATACGATTTCACTCATATGCTCATATGTGGAATCTAAAAAAAAAATGAATAAACAAAGAACAGATTTAGAATGAATACAGAGAAAGAACTGATGGTTATCAGAGGGAAAGGAGATGGGGGCATGGGCAAAATGGGTGGAGGAGAGTGAGAGATAAAGCCTTCTAATTATGGAATGAATAAGTCATGTGAATGAAAGGTCTAGTATAGGGAATTTATTCAATGATATAATAGCATTGTGTGGTGACAGATGGTAGTAACACTTGTGGAGAATATAGCATAACATACAGAGATGCTGAATCACTATGTTTTATACCTGAAACTAATGTAATGTGCAACTATACTCAAAAAGATTAAAAAAATTTTAGACAGTGTCTTGAATTTGAGTGAAAGAGACAGTAAAAATATAAGATATGTGATATGTGACCTCTCTCATTTTTAGATTTTTGGCATTTAAAAAATTATTATCAGATTATCAAAATACCTTGTATTTTCAAAATGGAGAAGATTGGGCTTAAACACAGTCCACATAAGAAAAGAATCATGGCTTTTGCTCATGACAAAACTTATTAGTTCAACATAGTGTGAATTGAATGTGAAAAAATGCTAACACAAAATTAGATTGCATTTCTAGAAGTGAAATGTTGGGATCAAGGGAGGATGCTATTTCCTGATCATCAGCAATTTAGAAAACATGTTTGATAGAAAATGGTCTGTCCAAGAAGCCACCCTGTTAGATGAACACTGGCAATTAAGGCTTATAAAAAGGAGGGAAGCCATGATGGCTTTATAGTGCAAAATTGTGCCTTGTGAAGAATGACTGAAGGAATTGAAGGCATTTTGTTTTGTTAAATAAGTTTTGTTATTTTGGCTGCAGGCAAAATAGGAACAATGGAATTGATACCAAAGCAAGGTTAAGCTCAGTTTAGAAGGAGGGCTAGTAGATGCATTTGTTAAGTGCCTATCCTTTGTCAGGCAACATAAGAGATGTGGTGTGCATATTTGATCAAGGTGGAATTTTGAATGAGTTTTGAAAAAGATGGATTAATCGCCAGATGTGCTTCAGATAACTGATTGGAAAAAAATATTTAACTCATTATTTCACATCTCAGTGTAAAAGAAATGTAAAAAAATAAATGTAAAAGATGTCAAAGCAATGACTGTCCTGGTATGTTTCACCAGGTTGCTTCAGTTAGATCTTTAAATGTGCTCAAAAAGAAATCTTAAACATTCATATTTTTTAAGAGATGGAATAGTGAGATATTCGTATTTTCATAGGCATTTTTATGAAAAATTTCACTGTTTTACAAAATTATGCTATAATATATATTCATAAAAAGTAGATATGATTAATAACCTCATTTTAGAGTCCTAGGCAAGCAATATTTCATTTTGAGACTTTGTTTTTCATGTTACATGAGAATAACATTAATATAACACTAAATGCTCAATAAAAAAAAAAAAAGCTTTATGTTATGTTTCCAGCTTGGCTTTCTTTTCTTTCCTAAACTAACATTTTCTTCAAAGCTGTATGTAATTACTTGGGAATGGTTTAAACCTAGTCATGATCTGTTTTACTATATTTGTGTGCTTGCCTTATATCGGGCATATAGCCAAGTAATATTTAATAATTAATGTATAATTTATAAGAATTTCTAGTTCTTATAGTTCAGCTATATCCAAAGAATTTCTAGTTCAACTATATCCAAAGAAGCTTGAGTACACAGTATTAAATCTTTGGAAGTGAAATAAATTAATAATTTGGTCACATGGTTTCTGATCCCAGTTGGTGATAGATGCCTAAGTAAGACAAGATTATGTTTATTATTATCATTTGTAACAACACCATTCCTACATAACTCCTAATGATTTGAAGCATTTATCTCTTATCATTTTCCTCTATTTACATACTCCTTTATGTGGAAAGCCTACTATATATAAGTTGTTTTTTATTTTACTTCTCCATATTATTAAATATTTTTTGGAAAAATTAGAAAAATTGATAATTGGTAAAATTTGGAAAAATTGATAGCTATAGAAGATTATATACATATATTGTTTTATTTCTCTGCTAAAATTCTCTATTTGTTCATGACTCTTATCTACTTTTTTCCTCTGGATCCCTTGACATACTCGTCATAGTTCTTTTAAAATTCCTGGTCTGATAGTTCCAACATCGCTACAGCCATCTCTAGTTACGGTTTTATTGTCTACTTTATGTTTTGACAGTGGGTCATTTTTTTCCTTGTCCCCAGTTTTTCTCATGAATACCAGGTGGAAGTCTCTGGAAAAGAACTGGTGAATGATACAGATTTCTTTTATGTGGAGGACTACCAGAAATTAATGAACAACGTGAGATACATGCACACATATACATGTATATACACATATGTGCACACACACACCCCCACAAAATGGAATGTCATTAAGCCTTAGAAATGAAGGAAAGCCTGCCATTTGTGACAACAAGGATAAACGTGGAGGATGTTATGCTAAGTGAAATAATTTAGATACAGAAAGGCAAGTATTGTATGATTTCATTTATATGTGGAATCTAAAATAATCAAATACTTAGAAACAGAGAGTGAAATAATGGTCACCAAGGGCGCATGGGGCGGGGGGAGGAGAAATGGGGAGATGTTGGTCAAAGCATATAAACTATCAGATATGCAAAAAAGTTTTGGAGATCTGTGCAACAAAGGGTCTATGATTAAGAATTGTATATTTAAAAATTTGCTGAGAGAATATTTCATATGTTAAGTGCTCTTATCGCAAAAGGAACAAGCACAGGTGTTACAAAGGAACTTTTGAAGGTGATGGGTAAGCTTACAGCATTGATAATGATGATGCTTTCATGGATATAAACCCATCACCAAACACCTCAAATTTTATACATTAAATATCTATAACATTTTGTATGCAAATAATACCTCATTGAAGAAAGTTAAAAAATAAAACATGCATTTAAATGTAGCTTTTAAAAGTTTATTTATTTATTTTGCGAGAGAAAGAGAGTAGGCAGAGAGGGAGGGATAGAGAGACAATCCTAAGTGGGTTCTGCACCATCAGCTCAGAGCCCAATGTGGGGCTTGAACTCATAAGCTGTGAGATCATGATCTGAGCTAAAATCAAGAGTCAGATGCTTAACCAACTGAGCCACCCAGGCACCCTATTTAAATGTAACTTTTTAAGAAAAATATATGTTTTAAAATAGAAAACTAAAACAATGGACACTTAAGAGTTACACATTGATTCAGGCAAAATATTATAGTATTTCATTTTAATTAATGGAGAGTTTTGGATTCCTAAGGGACAGGGGCATCTTAGGCCACACAAGGAGCATATTATAAATCTGTAAATGGTGCTCACACTATCTGAGTTTAGTCCTGGTGCTCTTCACACTGCCATGCTCTCACAACACTTTTATAACTCTCTCACAATCTGGAGATTTAGTTTTTAAGGAGTTTACTAACTTTCATAACTTTTTCAGTAAAGTTGTTACAATGGATTGTTTTATTTTATTTCTTCTGGAAGAGAGTGATTTGTTGAAAATACCTTAGTGACTTCTGATCTGATATCCTGTGTAATAGTGTCTTGTGGAGGATAAGTTATGTTCAGTCATTGTACCTTGTATTTCCAGATGCTCCTTATCCCAGCACCATGGGGAAGTAAAGAAAAGCTGACTCATTCATTTACACATTTTTACCTTAACCACTTATGTTTTTATGATATGGCAATTACAATACCCATCAAAGATAGGGTGATAATAAGGATTCACAGGTGGGGCAAGTTGGTGTTTACCTGTGTAGCTAAAGCCTGAATGATTTTAATAGGAAGGTAATTATTTGAAATTGCAAACTGGTTTTGGATAAAGCTCTAGAATACATTAGGTTGAATAGATCAAACTTAGTTCCAAGAAAAAGAGAACTTAGAAAAGAGTCACATAAAAATATAAAAATTTAATGAAAAAAGGTTAGGAAAATTTGGGGGTCTGGAAGAACAAGAATAGAAATTGCTAGTGAAGGACAGACAATGTGCATTGACTGGCTGGGGTTGGGTGGGAGATTTTGATCATGAAATCCAGACTTCTTGGAGAGTGGAGTCAGTGAAAAGAACAGCAGCTTATATAATGGGCACTCAACTTACAAAAATCCCTATATTTACAACTTGTTATAGTATGAAATATAAACTGATTTTAAAAATGTAAAATAAGTTAATGAAAAATGAGAAGTCTCACAGTGGTGTGATTACTATATACAGTAGATAGATTGCCTGTATCCGTAAATTATTTAATAAGAAAATGTGTGTGTGATGGGTAATTTTATGTGTCAACTTGGCAAGTCTCTGGTGTCCAGATGTTTGGTTCAAAACCAGTATGGTTGTTGCTATGAAAGTATTTTTTAGATGCAATTAACATTTATATCAGCAGACTTTGAGTAAATCAGGTTACCTCCGCAATGTGAGTACACCTCACCCAATCAGCTGAAGGCCTTAAGAGAAACACTAAAGTTTCCTGAGGAAGAGGGAATTCTGCCTCCAGAATGCCTTAGGATGCATGCCTGTGGCATCAGCTGTTTTCTGGATATCTAGCCTGCAGGCCTGCCCTGAAGATTTTGGAATTGTCAGCCTCCACAATGGCATAAGCTAATTCCTTAAAATAAATCTCTCTCTCTTTATATATACAGTCTATTGGTTGTTTCCTGGAGAACTCTAAGTAATATAATGTGGATAACTTATTTTGAAACATTAATAAGGTAATCCTATCATTGCTTACTACATTAAGGTAGTTTTACAGATATGCAAAAAAATTAGTGATTTCCTATAGAAATAATTTGGGATTTTTGGTAACTATTCAAGTTATAACCAAAAATCATTAAAATTTAATGAGTAGGGATTTGGGAATTTAAGTTAGTTTTCATAATTTAATTTTAAATTCTAATAATTCTATTTATATGTAATAAATTATAATGCTTTCATTGATATTCTTGTGGAGAGTTAAAATAAGCCCCCATACTGAATTATAACAGCGATTAGATTATCTTTTGTCACTTGGAACAAGGCCAAACTGCTTATTTACCTTTGTCATGTGCAGAAGACTTTCCGTTTCTAGAATTGTGAGGCTGGCAGTGTTCCATAAGATGTGAAATGAATTCAGAAAAATTAATGTAAAACAGAGTCTTCACACAATGCAGATCTAGTGGGGTTCCTCTGCTTTTCGTTTAAGTTCCACAGTGTTCATGGTTGTCCTAGGAATTGGAGCTGAAAGCAACTTCTGGAATGTTTGAGAAAGAAATATAAATTCATGCCAAAGAATACTGCCAGTGCCTTTTTATAGGATAGCCTAGTTAAACATGAGAGACATCATAGGGATGGACAGAAATATTGTTTATTTTCCTCTCTTCCTTCTTTGTTAAAATTTCATTTCTTGTCAGTGTGTAATGTCTCTTACATACTTTTGTCTGTAACAGTGATGTTTAATATTGATTGATTTAAATTACTGTGTTCATTAGTTTCAGATGTACAATATAATGATTCAGCAATTCTGTACATTACCCAGTGCTCATTACAAGAGCACTCCTTAATCCCCATCACCTATTTAACCCATTCCCTTATTGCCCTCTCCTCTGGTAACCATTAGTTTTTTTTCTCTATAATTAAGAATCTGTTTCTTAATTTATCTCTATTTTCCCCCCATTGCTCCTTTATTTTGTTTTTTAAATTCTAAATATGAGTGAAATTATATAGTATTTTTCTTTGACTGACTTACTGCACTTAGCGTTATACACTCTAGCTCTATTCATGTCCTTGCAAATGGCAAGATTTCATTCTTTTTGTGACTGAATAATATTCCATGGTGTGTGTGTGTGTGTGTGTGTGTGTGTGTGTGTGTATAATATACCACCTCTTTTTCCGTGGATACTTGGGCTGCTTCCACAATTTGGCTATCACAAATAACGCTGCTATAAACATAGGGATGCATCTATCTCTTTGAATTCGTATTTTTGTATACTTTGGTAAATATCCAGTAATGCAATTACTGGATTGTAGGGTAGTTCTATTTTTAACTTTTTGAGGAACCTCCATACTGTTTTCCGGAGTGGCTGCACGAGTTTGCATTCTCACCAACAGTGCACGAGGGTTCTCCTGATCCTCGCCAACACTTGTTTCTTGTGTTGTTGATGTCAGCTATTCTGACAGGTGTGAGGTGATATATCATTGTAGTTTTGATCTGTATTTCCCTAATGATGAGTGATGTTGAGCATCTTTTCATGTGTCCGTTGGCCATCTGTATGTCTTTTTTGGAGAAATGTCTATTCATGTTTTCTGCCCATTTTTTTAATTGGGTGATTTGTTTTTTGAATATTGAACTGTATAAGTTATTTATTTTGGATAATAACCCTTTACCAGAGATGTCATTGGCAAATATCTCCTCCCATTCCACAGGTGGCCTTTTAGTTTTGTTGATTGTTTTCTTTGCTGTACAGAAGCTTTTTATTTTGATGTAGTCCCAATCGTTTATTTATGCTTGTTTCCCTTGCTTCAGGAGACCTATCTAGAAAGAAGATTTCTTTCTCTTTATTCTTTGCACATATATTTTTGATATATGGTTACTATTAGTTTGTATATATCCTCTTCTGCATATAGCAGTCTGTATTAAATGGATGGTCATCTAAGTTTAACCCATTCTTTACTCCTTCTCCCCACATTTTAGGTATATGTTGTCATATTTTACATCCTTTTATTTTGTGAGTTCCTTGAATGACTTTTACAGAGATATTTGTATTTACTGCATTTGTGTTTCCCACCATCATACTGTCACTTTTCATCTCTGCTTTCCACTCAGAGTACCTTTTAATATTTTTTGCAGGGTTGGTTTAGTGGTCCTAAACTCCTTTAGTTTTTGTTTGTCTGAGAAACTCTTTGCCTCTCCTTCTATTCTGAAGGACAACCTTGCTGTATAGAATATTCTTAGCTACAGATTTTTCTCATTCAGCAATCTGAGTAGATCATGCCACTCCTTTCTGGTTTGGAGAGTTTCTGCTGAAAAATCCCTTGCTAGACTTATGGGTTTTCCCTTGTATGTTAGTGTCTTCTTTTGTCTTGCTGCTTTTAAATTTTTTTCTTCATCACTATATTTTGCCAATTTAATACAGTTTGTCCTGGTGTGGATATGCTTTTGATTTTATTTATTTATTTATTTATTTATTTATTTATTTATTTGAGAGAAAGGGAGAGAGAGAGAGGAGGGGAGAGAGGGTGTGGAGTCTGAAGTGGGGATTGAACTCATTCGAAGCAGGGCTCAAGCTCACCCAAAGTGGGGTTGAAGCTCACCCAATGTAGGTAGAACTCGAGATCACAAACTGTGAGATCATGACCTGAGCTGAAGTTGGATGTTTAACTGACTGAGCCACTCAGGCATTCCTGCTTTTGTTGATTTTATTTTGCTGGGGGTTCTCTGTGATTCCTAGCTCTGAAAATCTATTTCCTTCCCCAGATTAAGGAGTTTTTCAGCTATTAGTTCTTCAAATAAATTTTCTGTCCCCTTTTCTCTCTCTTCTTCTTCTGGGACTCCTCTAATATGAATGTTATTACATTTGATGGAGTCACTGAGTTCCCTAAGTCTATTCTTGTTTTGCATAATTCTTTTTTCTCTTTTGTTCAGTTTGATTACTTCATTACTCTCTCTTCTAGGTAATTAATTCCTTCCTCTGCTTCTTTCAGCCTGCTCTTCATTCCATCAAGTGTGTTTCTCATCTTGTTTATTGAATCATTTATCTCTGCTTAGTTATCTCTGTGTTAAGGTTCTCACTGATGTCTTACATTCTTTTCTCAAGTCCCGTGAATACCCTTATGATCATTGCTTCAAATACTCCATCAGGCATGTTAGTTATATCTGTTTCACTTATATCTCTGGCTGTGGCTTTGTCAGTTTCTTTCATTTGGGATAAATTTCTCTGTTCTCATTTTGTTTAAGTCTCTCTGCCTATTTCTCTGTGTTAGGGAAGTCAGCTGCATCTCCTGTTCTTTAGAAGAAAGGCAAAGAAAAGAGTCCTGTAGTGCCATGAAGTGTGGTGTCCCCTGTTACCTAGGGCCTGGTGCTTTCAGGAGTGTCCCTAGTGTGTGCTGTATGTACTCTGATGTTTTGTCCTGTCTGCTTTATCCTTCAGGCTACTCCTTTGCAAAGTATCTCTTTGCCTGTTGTGGGCATTGTTTGGTCCTTTGCCTGAATATAGTGCATTTTTACTAGGTGTGCTGTGGTATATTTGTGAAATGAGACCTGTAACTACCACTGCAGGAACAAAGCCTCTGCAAAGCTCCCATGTTGGGGCTCACAGTGTTGGCATGGGTTTGGGCTGGTCTTTTGGGAGAGGAGACCTGCTGTGCTGGGTCTGAGGCAAGTGTGACTGGAAAAGGTGGTTTCAGCAGAGTGTGGGGTCAGGGCTTGGTTTAAGCAAGTTAGGTAGTGAATGTCCCTGCTCTGCTGGTTCCTGAGGGTGGTCCTGTGCTCATCCTGAGGGATGGGGGGTAGAGATGATGCAGGCCAGTTCCTTTTTCCCTGAGAGGTCTCTCTGTGAACACTCTCTCTGAGATAAGCTTTAAGATGAGCAAATAACATCGCAACTCTGTCCCAGGCAGTCTTCAGATCACTGTTTCCATGCTGTATGTCTGCAGGCTCTTTGCCTGCCTTTTCTCAGAGAATAGTGAAATGCCCTGTGGGCCCTATCCCAAGTTTGCCTCCTGAACCTTTCACTGCTGCTGGTTGCCAGAGTCATGAAATTCAGCCCCTCTTGTTTTCCAAGCCAATTGCTGTGGGGAGTCACTTTTGCTGTGTGTTCCTCTGTGTGTTAGTCTGTCTCTCACTTTTCTCCATGACTGTGGCTCCCTCCTCACAGCAGTGGCCATAATCCACTTCTCTCTCAAACTGTGTCTTAACATTTCTTGTCTTCTTCCATGAGGTTTCTTCTCTACCTTTAGGTATGGAGTTTGTTCTTGTAGTGTTCAATCAGTTTCTAGGGTATTTAGGATGATTTGATAGTTATCTTGTAGTCATGGGACTAGCTGAGCCTGGGTTCCTCCTCCTCCACCACCATCTTCCAACCTCTGATGTTTAACTTTTTTTTAATGTTTTTATTTAAATTCCAGTTAGTTAACATACAGTGTAATATTAGTTTCAGGTGTACAATTTAGTGATTCAACACTTCCATAACATACCTGGTGTTCATCACAACAAGTGCACTCCTTAATCTGCATCACCTCTTTCACTCATCCCTCCCCCACCTCCCCTATAGTAACTATCAATTTGTTCTCTATAGTTAAGAGTCTGTTTCTTGGTTTGTCTCTGTGTGATGTTTAACTTTTATATATAGGTTTCCTCTATAGCTGTGCATCCTTTTGCTAATGAGATACCATCTTTTTGATGTAGAATAAAAGAAATGTAAAATAGGGATCACATAATTTAAAAATTCAAGGGGAAATTAAAAATAGGGGCAGTCTTTGAACATTATAAAACCTGTAAAATGAAGAGTAAAAGGAATGAATGATTTCTCAGCTTCTTTGAAATTTACATCCCCTGTCTGATGTCCACCATCTTTCCAGTGAGCAAACTGAGGCCCAAATGTTTTATACCATGTTAGTCATAGAGCTAATGAGTCCACATCTTTGGACTCTTCGTTAAATACCTTGTCTCTGATACCCCAAAGATGAAATTTACCCTAGAAACGTATTGTGGCAGGGTGTGTTTCCTTATGTTACCATTCAGTTTAGTACAATGCCATTTTATGATTGATGTATTGTGGTCACAATTAATACAAAACATCAAACTTTCATTTCAACAAATGAAGATACTTAAAAATGAAATAAAAATAATTCAGATCACTTCAGGCAGATTTTTTAACACAAAATAAATTTCTACTGCCCGCCCCCCCCAAACTGGAATTTTAGAAAGTGCAGACTAATCTATTCTTCAAAGAGAAATGGCATTAATTATCTTCTGCTCAAACACTAACCAAGGGCTTATTTTCTTTAGGTCATTTTTCCTGCTTTCTGCTTTACTTTAACTTGGGCTAGACCAGGTAGGAGTTGGTTCTTTGGGTGTCTACACATCTGGGAATCAACTGCTGTCTTGCCTAGTAAGGCTGAGGGTTACTTTCAGGTTTTCAAGGTGAGAACATGTATTCATCCTTTCTTGCAGGCATTTTCTTACCATGGTATGTTACACTTAGTAAGAGTGAGATACATACATGAATTTTTGTTTCATCAAATACCTGTTCCCATTTACTTAAAAAAATGTCAAAGCAATGGAAATTACATACAAGTCCACTGCATTATTTACTTATTAAAAAAAATCACTCTTGTATTACTGATGAAAAAATGTTATTCTACCATTGCTGTCAAATTCAGGTATACAAATGTAGATATTGAAGTTTCTGTGGCATGGTACATTGAGTGTCAGAAACATGTTTACTAATTTTTATGTACATAATTAATGTCCTCTTGATTTTGCAACCTACTTTTCCTCTCCTTGTATGTGTATGGCTTGTTTCTGTATCTGGAGGAACTGGATGTCATTTACTTAACAATAAAACAGTCCATAGATTTAGAGAGTTTTATTTTTTTCCCTCAGAAATATTAATATTCCATCAGTGAAAATTTGTTCTAGAGCAACTTGAAGGGTTTAGTAAAGATAATTGAGCAATCAATAAAAACACTTAAAAATGTTCATACGTTAATATTTTACATCTTTTAATGAATTTTAAATGTTATTTGGTACTGAATATTGAAATCCAGTGATGGTGTATACCATTCTTTAGGTTATATATAGCTTTGGGAACTTATTAAATAATAATTGGCCATATTAAATGCTAGCACCAGCTAAACCCATAATTCTGAAACCAGCTTAATTTCTGCCTTATTTCTTGAAATGTGGTTATTACAGAACTGCAAACTTGAGAAATAACATTATTATTTACCTTTTCTACATTACCTCTTTCTAAAAATCATCTGTGGCATCTTTACTGAGATATAGGATCAAGTGAGTAAGGGGATTGGACCACTGGGGAAAGGACCAATGGGATGCTTGTGTTCAGAAATTCAGTTTTTCAGTTGATACTGTCTCAATTTCTTTTAAATGTATGAACTACTTTGGATTTAATACAAATAAAGCTCTGGGTCCATTTTTCACTTTGTTGCAATTACTGTAGTATTTCTCTAACAAGAATGTTGCACTTAGAAGTTAACAAAATTGGGCCTTTAATCAGCAATTTAGGTCAGGGAAAGTAAACAATATCAGTATATGGTTTACAGTATTTATTACATAAAAGAGACCTAAATTATTCTGCAGATCAGAAGAGCAACACCAAACATTTGGACTTTATCCCTCAAGGTGCAAAAAGTGAATTTTATCCAGCCAGAAGTAGGGTCTTCTGCAGGGGAGGTAATTAGCTGAGCAGAGAGATGGGGATGGTGAGATGGGAGGGCGAGGTAGTTTGAAGAAGTATCGTCCTTCTCAAGTTTTTGTTTAAAGCTTCAAAATGCTATCCAGACTCGTTTGGAGGAGGTTCTGGTGTGGGGCCAGAGGAAGAGAAGATTTTTATACGTACGTGAGCTAAAAAATTGTACCTAAAATAGTCATTAGTTATCCCAACACCTGTAACACTCTTACAGGACTCACTCTGCTAGACATTTGGAAGAGAAAGATGAATTTGATCTGTCCCGATTTGAAGACCTTGCTGCTGGCTGAGAAGAACGGTGGCTAGACAAGGGGTAATCCCAGTCTGGCATGATTGTGCTGTAGCATGAATGCTGACTGGTCTGTTGAAACAGAGAAGGCAACATGCTTTTCTTCCAAGATAGGGAAAAAAATGGGAATTGGAAGTGCAATATTGTCTCTGAACCTGGTTAGAGGAAGCTAGATTGAAAGAATTAGAGCTCAGAAAGCCAGATTTAATTTTTGCTTTTAATTTAGCTTTGTGTGATTGACAAGGAGTTTTGCCTTCAAAAGGAGTGTGTCACATGAAGACAAGTCTCTGTCAGGGGCTATGGCTCGCCATTTCCGTAGCTGCTTTCTTTTGCTTGATTCAAGAGTTTTGGGAATAATGAATCCAAGCTGATTTTATTATTACATTTGGGTATGAAATGTTGATGTAATTAGCATACATGGAGTGAAGGTTACTTTTTGGCTTACAGAATGAGACACTTTGTTTTGCTTATCAATACTGAGCTGGCCAGACAGCTTAGACATTAGTATATTTATTTTATTTATACTTCTCCTGCTTTCTTAAACATTGGGTTTCATGTTAGTTAAAATTACTTTTAAGGTTACTTACATTACTTTAAAAAATAACAAAAAATTTATATATTTGATTTTTCTTAGTTTTATTAAATTTATCTCAAAGGGGGTTATAGAGAAGAGGAAGTAAAATCATGAAAAGCCCAAGTGTTGGAGTGATACCCAGATTTAAGCTGCAGCTGTCTTTTTTTTTAATGTTTATTTATTTTTGAGAGAGAAAGAGAGAGAGAACGAGAGAGAGAATGAGAGAGAATGAGCAGGGGGAGGGGCAGAGAGAGAAAGAGGGAGACGCAGAATCCAAAGAAGGCTCTGGGCTATGAGCTGTCAGCACAGAGCCCTATGTGAGGCTTGAACTCATGAACTGAGAGACCATGACCTCACCTGAGTCGGGCACTTAACTGACTGAGTCACCCAGGTGCCCCACAGCTGCAGCTGTCTTAATTTATACTTTGTGCTTTGAGAAAAATCATATCTCTGTTTCAGGTTTTTGTTTTGTGTGTGTGTGTGTGTGTGTGTGTGTGTGTGTGTGTGTGTGTGTTTAACACAGAATATTTAAGTCTATATCTCATGAGAGAATTAAGGCAAAGTTTGCCATTGTGCCTATCAAAAATAATATGTAGTAAGTGCTAATTAAATTTTTTTTTAACATTTATTTACTTGTGAGAGATGGAGATAGAGCACGAGTGGGGAGGGGCAGAGAGAGAGGGAGACACAGCATCTGAAGCAGGCTCCAGGCTCTGAGCTGTCAGCACAGAACCCAGCACGGGCCTCAAACTCACGAGCCACGAGATCATGACAGGAGCCGAAGTTGGACGCTTAACTGACTGAGCCACCCTGGTGCCCCATAATTTTTAATAACAAAATAATACCAGCATTGTTAGCTTGATAGAGAGATGAAGTGTTTGAAGATCTGGGAGATGTAGAGGGTAGTTTTCTCTTGTGATAAAAAAATACATACTTTATTCTGATTCCCCCCATTGTAGTTAGTTAATTGAGCTTACAAGTGTCCTGGCGATTTTCCCTCAGGGACTTAGGCTGTGGAATAAGATCCTGGTTGTTTCAATGCCTTCTCTTATGACCTCATGTATCTGGGTCGCTTCAGCTCCTGGCTCTCCAGTCTTGACCTGGGTCTTCTTCTAAATGCTAAACTTGTTTCCCGTTTTTTCCTAGCTCCAGATAGAGGCACTGATAGGGACCATCAGAGGGTGCTGAGTCCTCAATCCCCAGTAGTCTGAGCTTCACAATAGCATTTCACTGAAAATAGTCTTTGCTTTCTTTTATGACAAGCAAATATTTTAGGGATCACTGTATAGTTGCCGTCATTTTTTGCCAAATTTTTTGCATTATCTTTTCTAATTTTAACATACATGCAGAAGTTTGGCCCCCCTCCCCTTCTTTGGCCTTCTGTGAAAAATCTAATATTCAAACCATTGCTTCTGTCCACTTAAAGAAACAGGGATTATAGTGTACACTCACCTTTAGATTCTTGTTTGCTGGAGGTGATCAAGAATTTTGTAGCAGATTGGTATCACTTGGTGACGTGAAATTGGCCATAGTAGAAGTACCTACACCAGAATCAACAAATACTACAATCAGCTCTTTTCTTCTCCATCTAGAACTGATTAGTCTAGAGCCTCTGACACTGGTATTCTAACATTTTGGGCTGGGGTAGTAGTAGATGCATACCTTCTTCATTTGAAAGAAAAGAAAAATCCTATACAAATCCTATACGTTTTCTTTCTGTTGATTTCACCTGTAGCCTTTTCAGCCACTTCCATGGCAAAGAGCTGCTGTCTTCTTTTATATATCAAGGGATAATAGACTGCATGTATGTTGGCATTTGTGAAATCCAATGCATTTAATTCCCTACAATCCAAAGCAGACCATGATTTTCCTTGTTACTACAGGATGTGAGGCACCAAGGGAGGAAGGTATTGGCATATTGGCACTTTTCTTAAGTAAAAGTAAACTTTGCAGCAAAGATTTCATTTAATTTATATGAAATTCCTTAAAGTTAATTAATATAACCCTAAAATAGATCAGGTGCTTATTTCTATTAATTTATTATGTTAGCATAAAATCTTATTTTGAGCATAATGTTAAATAAAACCTCTCTGGTACAGTGCTATGGATAGGTCTCTCAGAGATTCTAGTTTGGTGGATTCTCTCTTTAAAATTTTTTTTTAACGTTTGTCTATTTTTGAGAGAGGGAGAGCACAAGCAGGGGAGGGGCAGAGAGAGAGGGAGACACAGAATCTGAAGTAGCCTTGGGCTCTGGGCTGTCAGCACAGAGCCCAACATGGGGCTTGAACTCGTAGAGCTGTGAGATCATGACCTGAGCCGAAGTCAGATGCCTAACCAACTGAGCCACGAGGCACCTCGTGGTGGATTCTCTTCTTGATAGTTGCTCTCGCTTACTGTTGATGCTGAAGTCCCCACATGGTCTACATTTAGGGAGATATTTTAGAACATTTGTCTTCTGTTCCTCCATGAGTATTGGCTCCAGCTGTGGAGAATGCCCCTGGAAGAATGGTCTCACTGAGGTAGGCTACACTATCTATATCTTTGAGTCATGATGATTTAATTTAGAGCTTAAATGTAATTGCAGCACATTGTATTCTAAGTCTCATTTTGTGGTATTGAAGTTTGCACAAAAATGATTTACAAATAATGGTCCCTTGTTTTACTCTAAGACAGCTTGATACCTATTGAATAGCTACAGTCATTGGAGTGATTCTAAAACCTTGAAATGACTTTATAGAAGTCACCTTGAATAAAGCAAAGAACATAGAGGGTTTTTTTTTCCCCTAGAAAAATTCTGTGCTAACCTGGTGGCTTTCTCTGATCTGGGGGGGGGGGTGGGGGGTGGTGGGAGACTGGCTATTAGAAAAAAATCCTAGCTCTCTCCTTTTAAAATGCACAAAGGCAAGGTACTTGTTAACACAAAATGTTGAAAGCTGTTACCCTAGGCTCCTTTAGGAACTCATCCTTGACTCTTGTGGAAAAAACAGAGGGAGGTGTGTCATTATTAGGCACAATTGCAAAATGTTAGACGACAGATGTCTTTATATTCAGTCCTTATTCAAAGCATCGCTGTGTTTATGTACTTCTCTTTCTCCTTACTCGTTATACAAAAGGAGCGGCTTGAATGGAAACTGCAGAGCATACTTGAAACAGGAGCAGGTTCATGTAATTCAACTTTAGAGGGTAAATACTTTGGATCAGACTTTTCCTTTTTATTCAGTCTCACTATACTTTGTCATTCAACTTGATGCCTTCTGGTACTTTCAGATTGGGGATGATCACTGAAACAGTTTGTTTCATTCTTTCCATGAGTGTCTTAGAAAGACTTTTGCACTAAGACTGAATGTGTTACTTGCAGCAGCAGGATTTTGTCACAAAAACATTTTTGTGGGGATCCAGCAAAGGGTGGTTTTCTAATCTATTCAAGCAGTTATTGAGCCTTTAATGATTTGGCATGGGAATTAGGCATGAGATTGTGAGAAACTCAATTAACTCCTCACTGGAAAAAGTAGAGAGGGGCAGATTAAGGAAAATGACACTTGAGTGAAGAGTTTACTATGCTTTGGACAAAAATCCTGCATATTTATTTTATATACACTGTTATTAAAGCTCTGTCTGAGAACAATTAAATTGCAAATGGTCCTGAAAGGGTAATAATTCAGCATTTGTATAATCCAAATGCAGGAAGATGCTCCTAGATCAACCAACCAAATGATTCTAAATGGATTCAAGTACCAAACAGACTTAAGGTCCAAAATAAATGAACTGTGTGGCTAATTGCAGTCTCCATCTAATTTATTCAAGTACATATCTATATTTTTTTTCTCAGAAAAATTTCTAATGACCAGAAACTTTTGAAAGTCTTTATTTTCCATGGAGCTTGGTATACTCATTTACAGTAGTTTTTTGGCCATATGTTTTGATTGCCTTGTGAGCCATTTTAGGCTTTGGTGAAGTTAGCAGGTAAGAAAAAAGAAATTATAAAATGGTTCCCATTATTAAAAGATGTATAGTCTAATATAGAACATAACATTACATATATATGTGTTTGTGTGTGTTTACGTATATACAATCAAGAAATTACCATATATACATGTGTACACAATTAAGAAATTACTAATGGAGAAAGGAAATTAAAGGCTGTGGATGGTCAGAATAACTCACATATTCTAGAAGACGAGAAATTTGGAGAATCCAGGGTTAGGTGGTTAGTGTAGATGGTGAGAATTTTGGAATTATGATTTGAGGCTTGGGAGATGAGTAGAGAGCCATGTAGGCAGATTCAAAACCTACACAAGGAGGAGCTATACATGAGCTTATTTCAGCCAGATGAGAGTAGCCAGGTGACTTTCCAAAGACACCATCTCCCATGGCCTTCCTGTTCTTTTCCAATTTATTTCTGGTAATTTTCAAAGAAGTGTTTTAATCATTAGCTGGAGAAAACTAGTTGAAGGGCTGGAGTTGTCATCAATAGCTCCATTTTTATTTTCTCATTGGTCAGCTTATATTTTTGAATAAAATCCTGCATAGTAATGTGTAATTAAAAGTGCCCTTAGTTCCCATCTGTGAGCTAAGATTCAGGGCTGTGCAGGGAAACAAAACAGTCTCAGCCTTTGACCTTGTGGAACAGACAGTCGTGGGAAAGACAGATATCGAATGGTTGTGAAGTATGCTCCATGAGATGGCTTGCAGAGGGAATTGGAGTGCCATGAAAGGGTAGCTACCATGGTCAGTAGAGACCTCCCTGAGGAAGCAAAACCTAAATAGGTCTATGAATGCAATTGAGTCACCTCCATAAATCGTTTTCCAAGCACCTGCTCAGTAGAGTAGATATGAATTTAGAGGTAATTAGGGACTTGAATCATGTATGTAATTCTGAAATCAAAGATTTAGAGCCCTCTAAAATGTACCCTTTCCAATTCTGAATCAGAGAGTTGACATCTAGAATAGTGCAGTTAATGAAAATGGGGTTGGGGGGTATTTCAGATGAAATATTCTCTGCACTTTATTATTTTTAATGAAATAAGAAGGAGCATTTCTTTTCAGCTACTCCCCTCTGAGAATTTGCATTGAAGCACAACAATAAAATTAATTTTTTTTGTGAAAAAGAATAGTCTGCCCTGCTGAGAAGACATAGCAGCTCTTGTCCTGAAAGACCATTATATATATTATATATCTTGTTCACCTAACGTTGGGATACTTCATGATTATATATTATGATTTAAGTATAAATTAACTTTGGAAGAACAAAAAATAATTTTCTGTTACTGAAGTTGAAAACCCAAAAGTGGACATGTTCCTTCTCTCTCCCATTTTCTCTCTATCCCTCATTATTCATGGAATGCCTCTGTGTGTACACTTTCATACATGTAATATTAAGCTTACAAATTAATTGCACACTTATTTTTTTTATGCATTTTTATCTCTGCGCCTCATTGCCTATGCAAATGTTGACATGTTTAATTAATTTAATAATTTATTCCTCAGTTTTCACATCTCTGAAATGGAGATTAAATTATTTAATTTGAGCAGTGCTGGCACACATCTAGAATTCAGCACATATTAGCTATTGCTATTATGGCCGGCCATGATGAGAGAGAGACAGAGAGTTGATTTTGTTGAAAATCAAATTGCTAAAATCAAGGACTCTTTTTATTGGAATTAACTTTTGTTAGAGGAATAATGGGTCAGTAGAGAATTATTGAGGGGATTTGCAAATGATGTAACTCATTGCAGATTATGGTAACATTGGGAATCTGAAGGATTGTGTCATCCTTAATTCCTTTAACCACCCTCCTTACCCCTATCTAATAAATTACTGAATCCTGAGATTTGAACTTCCTTAATTTCTCAGCAGTCCTGTTTTTCTCCATGCCCTAGTCCAAGCCAGCATCACTACTTGGCTTGGCCATTGCTGTATCCTGTAGACTCTTATAGCCGTATCTGGCCCCATTATTCTTCGCAGTGTAGCCAGGATGCTTTGTACAAATGCAATTCTAAGTATGTTAAATGCATGTTAAAAAAATATTTATTTATTTATTTGGAGAGAGAGAGAGAGAGAGAGAGAGAGTATGCCAAAGTTGGGGGGAGGGGCAGAGAGAGAGGAGAGAGAGAATCCCAATTTGGGGCTTGACCTCACAAACTGTGAGATCATGACCTGAGCTGAAACCAAGAGTTGGATGCTCAACTGACTGAGCCACCCAGGCACCCCTGTTAAATCCACTTTTAAACTACTCTATTTATATGCATTCACTGACCTTCCATTACCTTTAAGAACAAATCCAACATTTTTTAAATGGCCTATAAAGATTCTGTGAGATCTTAAAAAACCATTTCTTACTTCTTAAACTTCATTTTTTATCTCTAACTTCTGCCGTCCACTCTCAGTATCTCAAGTTTAGCATTTCTCATATCCCAAGAACATTGCCTGTGCTTGCTATCTTCTGTCTGCAACTTTTTCTCGTGCTCCTCTGGCATTGGTTATGATCTAGGGCTCAGTTTAAGCATTACCCTTTCATCAGAGAGCCCATTTCTGACATCCTAAACATGATTTATTCACTCTGCATTTTTTACCCTAAAACTTAATTTTTGTAAGACATATATGGATCCCTCAAGCAGTCTCTGTTGTTAAGGCTTTAGCCAGAGCACGCCCTGCTATCCTGTGTTGCATTAGGAAGACCAAGAAATATGTCATGCAGATGCCATATGATGCATTATAGATGCATCATAGATGCAACTAATGGTTAGTTGCCATTGCCTTTTCCTTTTGTCTACCAGCAGAATGGGTGTTCATTTAATACAGATCGGTTTATGTTTTCAAACTATAAGAATAATGAGAATATTATATATCCACTAAATCATTTATTTGTTCATATATTTTACATTGCTCATTTAAAATTATTATATTCTGATTGAGGGCCCAATCCTTTGGGACGCAGTAATGATCAAGATAGAGACACAGCTTCTCTCTTCAGGAAGCTCATATTTTAATGAGAAGTAAGACAGTAAAACAAATAGTGATGACAAATGGACATACCTGAAATATTAGGAAAATGGAAGGGGGCTCTGGGGCTGCATGGCAAGGTAGTAGGGAGATCCCATCAAGAGGTTTGTGAGTAAGCTGTTCACAGTGAGGCTATTAGAGTCAGAATGTAAGTACTTACTTTGATACTAGTTTCCTTTGGGACTGTCGCAAAACTACTTGTGACAGTCTCTGAGGTTTAGTATCCACGTCTATAAAATGGAGAGGTTGGTATTTTCCTCAAGGCATTGGTGTGGAAATAAAATGAGATAATTCATGTAAATCATCTATCATAGATGAAGCATGCAGAAAGTTCAGTAAATGTTAGCTGCTGATACTGTTTTCTTGAATCTTGAATCATGATTCAAATATCATGACTATTTCTATATATGATTAATTACTTTTAAAACATTTTAATGGCTTCATAATGTCATTATATAAGTTGGCTACCATTTATTTTTAAACCTCCCTCTGTTTAAACGTTTCCTCTTTTTTGTACAATTACAAAACATGCTTTGCTAAAATTTTTTGTATAGGATGTCAGCAAAATGTTGCAGTAAGGACATTCAAAAATTTACCCCTCCATCAGAGCAAGAAACTGTTTAGCAAAAGTGTCAGAATCAAAATGTTCACAATTCTGGAAGCTATGCAAAAGGTGGCAGCAACCCGGGGAGTATTTACTCAAGAAAATTTACTTGATATTGATAACAGTGAGCTCTGAGGCATTTAGCTTTCCTTAGTCTCATCTCTTCCCCTCTAGCTCACTGGTACCCTTGACACATAACAGCCCGTATTCCTGGTAATGAAGTTCACCAAACCAAGCTAGAGCTCTTTCAGAGTCTCATGCCCAAAGAATTGTCATCATGTGGCTTTTTGCTGATTCCCTGGAAGACATTTGAAATGTATGTCTTTGACCTGAAATTTACTGTCATGGTTCTGGAGGTTACAACTCCAAAATCAAGGTATCAGCAGAGTTGGTTCCTTTTAAGGGCTGTGAGGGAAGGATCTATTCCAGGCCCCTGTGCTTGGTTTGTATATGACTGTCTTCTCCCTTGAGTTTTCTTTGCATCATTTTCCCTCTATGTGAGTCTGTACCCAAATTTTGCTTCTTGTAAGTACACCAAATAGGATCAGGATTCTCCCACCAAAGGACCTCATTTTAACTTGATTACCTCTAGCACTAGAAAGAAGGGACCTTATTTGCCATTGAATCTCCAATGTCTTGCTCACCATTCTGGCTTTGGGCTACTTTTTCCTCCCTGAAGCCTCCACTGACAGATTGACCACCCTGGGGTCATGTGTGAGGTCAGCTGACCTAAATGTGTCAACAGAGAGTTGGGAGGGTGTTCCCAGAGGTTAAATACAGGACAGCAACAACAGACAACAAATAACCAAAAATCTAAGAAATGAAGAGGTATATTCTATAATCATAAAAGATGCAAAC